>NC_048233.1:11144970-11168316 GCF_002007445.2 Ailuropoda melanoleuca
TCCTAGTTCTTATGTTCCATAGATGAGAGAAATCATATGATAATTGTCTTTCTCTGCTTGACTTATTTCACTTAGCATTATCTCCTCCAGTGCCGTCCATGTTGCAGCAAATGTTGAGAATTCGTTCTTTCTGATAGCTGAGTAATATTCCATTGTATATATGGACCACAGCTTCTTAATCCAGTCATCTGTTGAAGGGCATCTCGGCTCCTTCCATGATTTGGCTATTGTGGACAATGCAGCTATGAACATTGGGGTGCATATGGCCCTTCTCTTTACTACGTCTGTATCTTTGGGGTAAACACCCAGTAGTGCAATGGCTGGGTCATAGGGTAGTTCAATTTTTAACTTTTTAAGGGACCTCCACACTGTTTTCCAGAGTGGCTGTACCAACTTGCATTCCCACCAACAATGAGAGAACCAAGACTCACAAGCTAAGCACCTCACCCAAGGTCACAGGGCTAGTAGTATGTGGGCTGCGAACACAGGTCCGTCCCATGTCAGCAGTGGTCCTCACTGCTGTGCCTGGCTCTCTCCCGAATCAGCACTTTCTCTCGCTGCTGACAATGAGCAGACCTTATAAAGGAAGATCTGGCATCACTTGCCTTATTTTTGAGCCATTTTGTTTTCTATGGTGATCATAAATTGGGGATTTGTGGCAGCTGATTTCTCTCTGTTACTTTGGTCACAATGACACAGTATGGCCTTTGGAAGTAAAGGCTTTGAGTTCCCTAAAAAAATTTTTTTAGATTGTAAGAGGCGTTAGAAGAAAACTAACCCAAATCAGAGAATTTCTGTCAGATCTCTTCCTTAGGTTTCTTATAATAATCAATAAATATTCAGCAATTATTTCTCCACATAACTAGAGGAGTCAGGGAAGAATGGTGACTTTTGACCTACCTGTATCAAGCCTGTGATCTTGGTAAAGGGAGTTTGCTGAGCGCTCTGGGTCTGATACTGAAGAGTTGAAGGAAGGAACACCTTGCGTATTACCCTTGCGTTGAAGACCATTTGGACCCGCCGAGGTGGAGAATCAGGGCTGTGATCTGGTGAATTGGGACTGACTTCTGCCACCCCGTTGACCTAAATGAGTGGGATCCATTCAAACTGCTTCAGTTTCTAGACTGGCGTTTGTATTACTATCTGGTGGAAGTTGGTCAACTTTTGGCTGAAGTTGGGGCTTGTGGGCAGAGTGGAACTGGTTTCTCTCTTTCATCCTTTGCTCTAGGAATGCTCTGAGGTAGGTCAGCAAGACTCACGACTCAGACCAGCAGTTAACCACCTAAGACGTCTCCATTCCTCTATCTGTGAACTAAGGGGCCCAGTAGGAGGACCACCGATCCTACTTCCAGCTCCAAAGTTTTATGATTTTTCTTTTACACAGTGCCTGAAATAGCCATTGAGCTGCTGTGTTAAGCATTGCTTACTTTTCCCCCCAGATCTGTGTATTTGACTACATGTTCATGTCATCGGGTTTTAACAACACCTTAGTGGCGTCCAGACAGCTGTCCACAGCCCATCGGCTGCTCAGCCACTTATCCCTGGCTATGAGTAGATGTGGATTCCTCATCTCTCAGATCTAAATAATTGGATTTTGTTCCTGGGAGTGAAGGGGGCCAGCGTGGTAAGCAGCAAGCACTCATCCGAGCACGGGTGGATGGCTTCCCCTGAGCCTCAGGGGGAACCTTTATTTTGCCTGTCGCTGCCCTTCCTGCACCATGGACGGTAATGTCATTCTTCCACCCCAAACACAGAAGTGTCTGCTTAGCTCCATTTTCTTCCTTTTGCCAAGAAGCAGGCAACCAGCTCTGCCTTCCCAAGAGAGAACAGACCTGGAGCCAAGGGTGCCACGTTTTCAGCTTTGATGGCAATTGCTTTGGTTCCCTTGTTTCGTCACCGATTAGGATGCGCAGGCAGTGCTGTGTGACACAGAGCCCATAAAGCGTATCTGCTTCCTGCCGATTTCATGGTTCTGGAGGGGAGGCTGTGCATGGGGATTAGGAGAGACTAGAGGATCAAGCAGGGTGCTATGGACCATTTACTTATCCTCAAGAGAATAACTGTCCTTTTGAAGGGAACACAGCTGCCTTTCCCCGTAGTATAGCACTGTACTGCTGTGTGTGTGTGTGTGTGTGTGTGTGCACGCGTGTGTGTACGTGTGTGTGTGTGTGTATGCATGCGCTCTGAAGAGTAAGGAGTGTCCATTCATCTCTGACTGTCATGTCTGAGAACATGAATGAAAGGCTCGGCTATTGAGACATGTCTCTGTCTTCTGGCTCCTGTTGAATCACTAGGGCCATTCTATAGTTTGCTGTTGTTGAGAGTCATTGGGAAGTTTGCTCTCGGACAGACTCCAGACCGTGAGTGGCCCTGCTCTTTCCCACTATGGTCCTGATCGTGGTGTCTGACCCGGTGTGAGTGCTGCAGCAGCCCGTTCGTAGCCCACGGAGCCTGGACTTACGGCAGAGAGTGAACAGCCTGGAAGTGGAGTTCTCTCCATCTCAGCAACGTTCATCTCATGCAAATTTCTCTCAAGCTGAAAAGAAAAGAACAAACAAATAGAATGCCAACTTTTAAAACAAGCTTGGGAAACATTGGGAAAAAGTCAGACTATGTATAAATCAGAGCGAGAAAATGAGGCCCATAATCAAAGATCTGAGATAGATTTGGGGAGTTTCCCAAAAATAGGGCTCCCAAGTGAGCAATACTTGGTGTACATATTTGAGAAGCTGTTTCTGATGCTGCCATCCCGTTGGCAGTGTCGCCCCATTCTGGGCACCTTGTGCTCCCCGTCGTCTGACCAGTGCCCTCCTCTCAAGGGAGTGGTCAGCCTTCTGTGCCTCACCCCTGCCAGCCCAGAGCCTCACACCCTGCTTGACCAACACCCTGCTTCTATTGGCACAGCTTCTCAGACTTACTGGAGTGACTCTTTCATGGGATTGAAAGTGCTTGGCAGGACCTCCTACATCATTTGTGGGGCCCCAGTGCAAGATGAAAACGCAAGGCCCCTCGTTCAGAAATTATGAAAAATGTCAGGACGGCCATGGGAGAGCGTGAAAGTGCAAGCACGGTCACACACACGCACACACAAAGCCAGCCTGACATCAATACCGTATTTCGGAATAAGCAGGTGTTGGTTTTAGGGCCCCCTGACCCTCAAGCCCAGTCTCCGCGAGGGCCTGTGGCGGATCCCTGACCTGTGATTCACAAAGAGTCATTCAGACAGGAGCTGCCCAGGGTCTGGGTTCTGTCTCTTTCCTGAAGTTGCCGAGGCGGCGTGGAATGTGTGTCGTGCTTTGTGCAGTCAGTTAGGGTAATCATTTGGGGCAGTCAGGTTTTCTGGAAGCTCCAGAAGTAGAAGCAGACCGGATTCAGTGAAGGATATAGAAGCTTCCCAAGGACCAGCCGGGCTGCCACCCCGTCCGCGAGCCCACAGGGAGGGGAGACGGAAGGCCGGGCCATGGGGAGCCACGCTCCTGGAGTCTGGGATCCGTCTGCTCCAGGCAGGAGGCCTGCATCTCAAGTTAGGCGGCACTGCCTCACTGTCCAGCGTCATATCGATGTTGTCTGGCGAAGAAATAATGGTCTTTGCCTCAAATTATTTTATAATCTCTCTGGGCAATGTAACTCTTATTAAAATAATGCCAGCACACTTGAGACCCGTAAAATATACTGGTCTTTGAGGTCTGCAGTGTGATGGAGACATCAGGTGGCGTGGGTCAGGGAATGAAGAGACTCTCTTTCCTGAAGGACAAGCTTCTGTAGTGTTTCCTGCACTGAGAGTAGGTAACGTCAGCCTCTCTTTCACTCACCAGGGACGGCTGACAAATAAGAAAGCAAACCCATCTGTAATTCCACTGAAGAACGATGACTCTATCTCTCATCAGCACTGAGAAGGCCTTGGTGTTTCTTTCAGTGAGAGACTCCAGGTGCCCTGGCTTCTTTGGGGGTGCTAGGGCAGAGTTTCAGGGAGCTGCCTTGCCAGTGAGGCTGGGGGGAGGAGAAAGGCAAGTTCAGACACTAAAATCCCAAGATGGTGGGGCTGGAGAAAGGGACAGGAGCAGGAATAGGAACTGACTAGTAATAGGCCTTTTCCGCCTTTCTTCCTTCTGCCTTCACCCTGGACCACCTCGCTACTTCCCTCCCTGGAGTGGGAAGTGGTCGTGCTGTGGCATCCAGGGCCTGGGCTCCTGCTGCACAGACAGCCTGGCACGCTGGCTGGCCCTGACTCATCTGGGAAGTGAAGCTGTTTTTTACAAGCTCCTCGCCCACCGAGGCCTCAGGCTTCTGCCATACAGGAAATGTCTGGTCTCCCACTAATCAGAAGGTATGAACAACTAGTGGCCATTTGTACAGATTTGGCAAAGGGGTGGAAGCAGGTGGTTGTTTGTATTAGAGCCGATAAAAGGGGAGAGAGTACATAGGTGAAGATACTGTGAGGGGGTTCTGAGCATGTTCAGATACGGCCTTTACTCTTTCAAAGTCAGAAAGAGGAGGGGCGCCTGGGTGGCTCAGTTGGTTAAGAGTTTGCCTTTGTCTCAGGTTCTGATCCTGGGGTCCTGGGATCGAGCCCCGAGTTGGGCTCCCTGCTCAGTGGGGAGCCTGCTTCTCCCTCTCCCTCTGCTCCTCCCCCTGCTTGTGTGCACATGTGCTCTCTCTCTTTCTCTAAAATAAGTAATAAAAAATCTAAAACCAAAATTCAGAACAGTGAGCACAGCCATCCACCAAATGAGCCTTGAGAGCATTGTCATAAAGAGAGTTCTGGGTCAAGTAAGAAATCTTACTGAATGGTGGGGTGCCATGAGCATAGGTTTTGGGGTGGGGGAAGACACCTCTACATTCATATCTTAGCTCTGGTACTTGAGAACTCTGGGACTTAAATTCTCTAAACCCGTTTCTCTATAAAATCAGGATGAAAATTTCTTGCCAAGTTGTTTTAGGAGTAAGCAAGATAATGGTTAGAAGATGTCCAGCAGATGGTCTGGCATCCTAGACTAGTAGGTACCTATTTCATATTAGAGTTTTGTCTTTTTATGAGACTAAAGATGTCATGGCAAGTGGCAGTGGTGGGGAAAGTCCATTATTAAAATTAAGATGGCGTCTGAAGAGCTGTGATGGATTGAAGCCTTTTCACCTGTGATCAAAATTGTCCATGACCATGGCATTTTTAAGGGGTTTAATTTAAGGTAAGAAGATACCATAGGTTACCTCTGTAGAAATTCCAGAATTTGAACATAAAGCATCTGTTGACTCGTAGACTGGGCTAACGCTGGTCAAGTTAGACTAGCCTGACAGTGTCTGATAATTAGGGGCGGGGAGAACATTGAAAATTGGAGCCCATGGATAATCCCAGTATCTCATTTTAGCCAATAACAATTTTTCTCCCACCAAGTCTTTACCAGAACCGCTAACAAGGAGAAAAATTGACTGGTTTGAGTTTCCTCACCTTTTATTCTCCCCTGCTTATCCTCAGTAGAGGTGCTAATGAACAGTGAAGTGGCCAAGGGGTGAGCGGCTCCAGGGAGAAGCGGCAGGCTTAGAGAAGCCACCAACTGAATAACCGGTTTGAATAATTGGGCTAACTTAGCCGAGAGAACAGACACATCCACCTGCTATGTATTGTTAGAGGCCAAATTAACACTGAGAGCAAAGCTTTCTTCTTCAGCCTTCTTTTTCATCTAGGGATAGGTATTTTGGGGCACCGCAGCCTCTTAAGTCCGCTAGCTGACGGGGATGCTATGAGGGAGTTAAACCACCGTAAGCCTATTCAACAATTCTTGCCCTCTCTTAGCCTTCTTCCATCAAAGTATAGATACAGTCAGAGAAGCCAAATAGGTTTCTCTGAAAATAAAGGAAATTGAATTTGCTCTCCCAAGCCCCAGTGCTAGGCCACTCCCTAAACAGAGAATGGATGAGCCAGGTATTTTGACCTTTGCCCATTGCCAGGCAAGGCTGCTCCCCTCCCCATGAGAGGGAGAGGTATTTTATTATCTGTCTTAATTGAGCCACTGTATGGAGAAGCCCTGTGCTGTAATTAATTCTTCGGTGCTCAGACTGTTCATCAGAATTACCTGGAGGGCTTTTCAAAACAGTTTGCTGGGCCCTTCCCCTGGAGGCTTTGATTTAGTAGGACTGGGCAGGGAGAGAATTTGCACATCTGAAAGTTACCGGGTTCTAAGGACCGAACCTTGGGAGCCACCCACGTAAGGGGTAAGAAGGTGAACTCCGAAATCAGACTACCTGGGTCTGAATCCCAGATCTCACACCTGACAGTTGTGTGACTGGGTAGTAAAAGCTGACCTAGTCTATTGGTACCCAAGTGTTCTCACTTGTAAAATGGAAATACTAATATCTTAGAAGGTTGTAAGCATTAAATTAATTAATAAATCAGAAGCCTATAGAATATTGTGTGTTGTATCACAAGCGTGCAGTATAGACTAGTGTGACACAGTGATGGGCCCCCCATAACAACGAAGAGAATGAGCCCTTTACAAGGATCCGCACTTTTAATACCTGCAACCCTCTCTCCCTCTCTCTTGCTTCCTGCCTTACTTCTCACTTCCTTTTTCTTCTATCCTTCCCTTCCCACATCCCTCTCATTCTGTCTTGCTCTTCATAAACAATGTGGTAACAAAATCGGTAAAATTCTAAATAAAAATGAAAATACACGTTGGTTGGTTGTCATAAAGTGTGACCTTCGAGAGTGTGAAGGTCTTCTGTCCTTGGTATCCCAGTATGGTACCAGCCATACAGTAGGAGTTGGGTGGACATTTATTGCATGAAACCAGTCATCCTTACAAGTCAAACCGGATTCATCCATCAGGGTTCCCTTCTGGTTCTTCATCCTGTCCTGGTTTCTTCTTGACTAATACATTCATGAGTTTCGCCTCTGCTCTTTCTTCCTCCAGCTGCAACACACACGTGCCAAGGCAAGGTGGAATCACCATCTGTCGACAAAGCTTTTGTTTCACTGGCTGCTACCTGGACTGCTTGTCACCATTTTAAAAACAGGAGCCCCAGGGGCACTTGGGTGGCTCAGTTTGTTGAGCAACTGACTCTTGGTTTCTGCTCAGGTCATGATCTCAGGGTCCTGGGATTGAGCCCCGTGGCGGGCTCTGTGCTCCTCGGGGTGTCTGCTTGGGATTCTGTCCCTCTCCCTCTGCCTCTCCCCCTCCTTCTCTCTCTGTCCCTCTCTTCCCCTTTCTCTCTCAAATAAATAAACAAATCTTAAACAAACAAACAAATAAGAGCCCCCCGGAAGCTCTAAGTCAGAGCCCCCATGAAGTGCCTGACCCTGGGGTCCTTGGAGGGAGACCAGGCCATCTGAAGCCACCCCGTGCTCCCTGACCCAAGGAATTGTCACTGCCTGCAACATCTCCCTCCCAGCCCAGCCTGCAACACAAGGGATGCCAGTGTCAGCTCGCCTGACCCCCGCTCTCGTAGGGAAGTTGGTTGTCAGGTATTGCCCAGTTACAGTTGGTTTAAACTCACAACTAACCAGTACTGCCTCCAGATCGCAAGCAGGTCAGCTGCCCGAGTCTCTAGTTACTCTTGAAGCTCAGGTTTCCCTCCGGCAGGTCCTGATAGGGTTAGTTTTGCACAGTTGATGTGGCCAGGTCTTACGGCAAGGTTTAAGATTTCCGTATACAGCCGTCCTAGCAGGCAGCAACTAGAGAGGGAGTATGTTCTGAGGGTTTGGAAGGAAGTTTCTTTCCATGCAAAGCATGTTCCTTGATCCTTTGGAGCTAGTCATGTGGAGTGGATCTGTGCCAGTCAGCACCAGCAGAATTTCTACGAAGGGGAGAGTCTGTAGACCTGTGACATTTCAAGGGTCTGTGTTTTCACTGTTTCTCATTGCTTGCCCCATGACTGGCTATTACATAAACACTGACTGAGCGCCTACTGCGTGCCAGCTAACTCACAAGGATGGGGAGTAGGATACAAAGATGGAACCTTTATTTCTGCTCTGTGTAACAGTGAAGAGTTGAGTTAGTGTCAAGAATAAAGAGTTAGGGGAGGGGGAACTGAGAAATAACCATAAGCCTTCAAGAAGTGGGAACAAAAGTATTAACCTGGAAAATTTTTTCGACAGTTTATTGAGGTATTTGTAGTAGATGTGTATCTGGATACGGGGCTGGTCTGGCTGTGTGGCTGTGTAGGGTAGATCTCTCTTATTGTATTTACACCAAGGTTTCTGGTAGAGCTGCTCTGGTATCCACACAGATAATTCTTATCCCCCTGCCTCTGAGTCTTCCAACCTTTCATTTGGGGAGACTGGAGTTTTATGACCCTGTATTTCTTCTATCATGAACTGGTTACGACCCCCTTCTCTGCCTATTTTCCCTGTCATGTTCACCCTGGGTCACATCTTTCCTCTAGGATCCATTCCTCGCCAGGAATCGACAGGAACCTTTTAAGGCTTACATTTCTTCTTCTTCTTTTTTTTCTTTTCCCCATTCAACACCTAGTCTGGTGCTAAATACTTAGATGCTATGCTGTGAATGTGTGTGTGAATGAATTGGTCAGAATTCCAAATTTTAGTTGTAGGAAAATTCTTTTGTTTTGCATTGTGCATGGCTTACCATGAGGAAAGGTACTGACAAGGACTTGGCAATCCTGAGATTTTCTTTGGAATGACATTTGCCTTAACAAGTGTTGACCTATTTTGTAACAGACCAGGATACTGGGGTTTCCTTTTTGCCTACTATTTCAACAAAGTTCACTGCATTGAAGGCCTATCTCAAAGGCAATATATAGTTTTAAAATTTCAGAGTAGTATTCCTAGGCTGAATTATGACTTCCTCTAATCTTCGCCTCTGGTACACTCTATTATTTTGAGTATCTGTTATGTTCCCATCTGACTCCTTCCAGTTGCCTCAAGGATGGGCAAGAAACATGTCTTACCATTTCTGTGTCCAAGTGTGGATTCACAGTGCCTGTCATTGGCACACAGTAAGTATGTACTCAGGAAATGTTTATGTGCTCAAGAAGTGTTCTCAAGAGAAATGTACTCAAGAAGCGATCAAATGAATAGATAACTTGGGTTATGAAAGTTCTTAAGGGCATTCCAAATAGAGGGATATGCCTGGAAGAGGGAGCATGAGGGAGCATAAGGAGTCCATGGGACAGAAGGGAGATTGGCTGTATCCAGAACTCACAGTAGTTTCCTCAGGAAACACTACCAGATATTATTGGATGCGGGGGAAATGATCCACTTGCTCAATATCCTAGACGACAGTTGGCGCACTCGGTACTCACTTGTGCACAGCTAACACAGTGGATAGGAGGAATTAGAACGACGTGATTCTTCACAACCTACGTGGGGAGATAATATATAAGCACAAAATAATTAAAAAGTACAAATCAGTTCAGGATTAAGTATAGGAGTCTATAGGCTAGGGAGAGGAAGAACCAAACCTCCAGTGTGCCAACTCCTGTATAATACAGCGGTAGGAGCCGTAGACACACACACAAACATGACTTCATTCAGACTGCTCAGCCTTTCAAGATCGGTGTCTTTATCTCCAGTTTACAGGCAAGGAAACTGGGATTTAGGGGCTAGGTCACTTGTGCAAAATCACGCAGCTAGTAAATGTCAGTGCCAAGATTTGAATTTGTGGTCAGGGAAGAGACCTAATCTGTATTATGGAGGGTAAGTAAACTATGGGTGGGCAGAGGGAGGAGGATACCAATTTGCAGAGGCCCTGTCTTGTAGCTCTGAAGGAGTAGCCTGCCATCCCCCCCCCCCACACACACATACACATACACACACCCAGGATGACAGGCCGTTGAATGCAGAGTTTACCTGACTCTACCATCAGAGAGAGAGGCATGGAAGAAATCTTCCATAACACACTCATGCCCACATCCCATGGGCTACGGAGGCTGTTTGTACTCACGCACCAGCCAGCTGCACGCCTCATAGAACTAGCTGTTGTGACACGGTCCCCACAGAGAAAACCATCTTTTAGGGCCTTCTCCCTCACAGGGGCCATGTACCTGGGAGCTTCCTGTAAATTGTGGCAACCGTGTTCCCTTCAGTCATTTTCCATTGCTTTGTTCCTCATCTCCCTCACCCCTGTCATTTATGAAGTCCCTTGAAAGGGATAATCGTGCTGAAAAAAGACTCAGAGAATAAGAAGTAAGAAAAAACTAAGAAAATACAGCCTCAGGCCTACTTGCAGCTGGTTTTCCAGTTAAGAGGCTTGATGAAAAGTGTGGGGACTTAATCTGATCTTTATATTGTTATGGGAAGTGAAGAAAGCATGATGGCACATGTCCATCACATGTATGGGGAAGAGGCCCGAGGGCTTGCTGGTCCCCTAGTGTTCACAGGGTGCTTGCACCAAGAACCCCTCAATGGCTCCACAGGAGCGAATGGTGGCAGGGGAAAGCTCTGTCTCCAAGGATAAGACTTGTTGATCCGTACTTTGGTGAAGGGGGCTTAGATCAAAGTTTCTGTTGGCCTGCCCGTTCCTCTTTCCAGCTGGATATTCGTTCAGCACAGTGGAGTAAGTTAGGGGTGGATTACACACGAGTAAGCACTCATTTGCCTCACAAGAAAAGAGTCCACACCTTAGAAATTAGACTATTTACTCTCCAGTGATAGAAGCGATGGGGCTGGCCTTGAAGCTCCTTGGAGTTCCCCTTCAGAGTTAAGATTTATGACGCTGGTTTTACTGTCGAATTGGGTCATAGACAGTTATGATTACAAGAAATTATTTAAACTTATTTATTGTTTATTAAATGTTTAAACCACTTATAAGATTTATAAAATTGAGCCTCTTTGCATAGTAACCAACGACCTTTACCTGAGTTCTTCAAGTCTTAAGCCGCGGTTCCCATAGCTATTGGATAGTTGTCATCGACGTTTCATTACAATTTCAGTTTCTACTTGTAGCATTATTTAGTGTCGAAATAATAATATGTAATATTGTATGTCGGGTTTTATAGTTTACAAAACACCCTGACAGACTTGATCTCTGTTATTTTTGATAGCTCCGTGACATATCACAGAACTGATATGCAACAGCTGAAGGTTCTGTTTATTTTTATTTTGTATTTTACTTGATTTTTATTATTTTTCTTTTTTTTTTTTTTAAGGTTCTGTTTCTCAACTGAGTTCTGCTCAAGTGTGAGAAACCATAGCAGTGAACATGAACTAGTTTTAGCCTTATCACCATTTCCTGTTTAGGCAGGTAAGATCTGCTGAAGGAAAGAACAGTTGCCAAAGGACCAGGTGTGCTAGTTCATAGCCTAGAAGGGGCAGCTGTCTGTTGGACTTTGCCCATGTTTTCAGGACTTTATCTGATCTTCTGGGTGTACTCATGAGTGCACTCCTGTGGGTGGAAGCATCAGGATCAGAGACGTGTTGAAAGGCTCTGTACCTTTAAGTGAAGAACCTTTCCGAAGGTCCTTACCGCTGTTAGGCAGCTCTCTGGGAACAGGTGGGGGTCAGGCTGTGGAGCAGTGGGTGTGGGTTCATGGGTAATAAGTGGACTCTCCTGGGATCTGAGAGGGTGGCTCCCTGGGTCAGCTCTTGTACTATGAATGGAAAAAGAGATTTGACAGGAAGAGCCTGTTTCCAGTCCTATTTGGGGTGGCTGCTGGCTATTTGATGATTTCCTCCTTGATCTTGAGGCCCTCTCCATATGAATGACTTGTACCATGGGGAAGATAGTGGTCTTTGAACTTTTGGTTGATACAGTCTTGACCTTGGTTAGATACCATCTTGACTTCTGGAAAGAACTGTGTCCTAGACTACTATTTTATTGATTCTCCTCTCCACAAAAATAAGTGGTGTCTTTTAAGATCTTTTTTTCCCCCTTACTTTACATGCTTGAAGTTGGAGGTCATCTCCTTTGTTATGAAAAAATAACCATTTTCCCAGTGGTGTGTGTCAGATGTGTGGGTTAAAGCAGGAAGACTAGCTGTCCTGGGTTCTATCTCTAGGTTTTTTGCTGATTCACGGAGGCATTTAATTTCTCTCTACCACTTTTTCTAGCTCTGCAAAATAAGAGAGGGGAGTTCATGAACATTTATGTGCTACCGGGGGATTTTTCTGTGCAAGTGAAAATTATTATTGATGCAACCACAGGACTTGCTGCCAGCTTCAAGGGGTGCATTTTACTTTCTCTGGAAAGAAGCCAGCAGTAATGATGGAAACACAGTGCATTTGACTTTGACCTTACTTTTGACAACTGTTCCCTCGCAATTCTTAAAAACACATTCCACCATTTAAGAGAACAGCAGCAGGCCTTCAGGGAAGCCTATGGCCTATGCATGCCTTTATAGGTCTTTGGGATCATGGTGAGAAAACCCTATTCCTCACTTGCTTCCCGGTAGCTTGGCATTTTAGAGGCATCTGGAAAGAAAGGTGGCAGAAAAACAACATAACCGGCTTGACAAGTCTTGTATAAACAGAGGAAGTCCAGTAAGGCTCCTGGTCTGGGATTGCCAAGCTCAAAGAAGCCAATTGTAGTGTTCACAAAGGCGCAAGTCACTAAGGCCCAGAGAGCTCCCAGGAGGCCTGCACGTAGGCAGGACATGAAGTTCTCAGCAAAGACTGAAGGTCCATCGCAGCCCAGGGAGCTAAGCTGAGTTCAATGGCTGTGGACTCTTTGGTGAGATGGCATTGTTGCTTGAACTGGCCATGTAGTTGGGTGGACAGTTGCTCCAGTCCTGCTCTCCCATGACCCTGTTTTCTCGATCCTTTAGACTCACTCTACAGGTGCAGATGGTGGTGGCGGCTGCTGTCTCCATTGCAGAATGTGGGTGAAGTGAGCTTGATTTGATTTCCCCCTTTTGCTTGGGATGGTTCAACAACCAGCCCATTGAAGTGGAAGTGGAAGGAGAGAAAGCCTCTCCCACGGGCCCCTGACCCCTCAGAGGGCTGCTCTTCCCCTTCCGTAGAACGTTACTTTATCTTGTGCACGTCATGCTTCTAGGACATCAGAGGAGGTGGGAGAATTTGCCTTTCCCAAATATGCATCCAGGAAGGTTTCAGCTGTTCTTGTGAGTAGGGGAACCTGTCGACATGTTCCCTGGGGGTAACTGCCTCCTTGGCTCGCATCCTTTCTGCCCTCTGTAGGCCGAGTGCCTCCATTGTGTTTGGTGACCCAGAAAAGGTGACAGTGAGACAGCCTTCTGTGGCACTGCTGTTAGGGAATGGGAAGAAATATTTGGGTGTGAAGGTTTATGTTAGGGTGGCTCTCCTCCTCCACTGTGACGAGGACAGTCAGGAATAAGTCCAGAAAGGCAGTTTTTGATCTTTAGGATACTGTGCTAGATAAAATAAAAATATATTCTCCCCATTCAGCACCTGGAACAGTGTTTAACAGCAACACTTTTATTTTTTTAAAGATTTTATTTATTTGAGAGAGAGAGTGTGCATGAGGAGGGGGAGGGGCAGAGAGAGAGGGAGAAGCAGGCTCCCCACTGAGCAAGAAGCCCTGCGCGGGGCTTGATCCCAAGACTCTGGGGTCATGACCTGAGCCAAAGGCAGATGTTTAACCGACTGAGCCACCCAGGCACCCCACAACAACACATTTTTGATTGAAAATATCACTAGATGGCTGAATGAATGGGCGCTACTTAAGTGCGAGAATTGATCTTTTCTGATCATATGGTTTTCTGCTTGCCTCAGATTACATGTCACAAGAATTTAGGATGCTTACAGGGAAAAATGAGTGCTGTTTGTTTCTCCATGATATTTCTATATGAAAGCAAGTACTTGCTGAACTTTAGAAGCCTTTGGAGGTTCTTGAAATTCCCCACCGTTATTCTTAAGAAGAGAAGAGAGAACAATTTTTTTTTCTACCCTCTTGGCCGATAAGGAAAAGCGAATTTCAGAAAAACATGGGACGGAACAGGAAGTGTTCAGAGGTTTAGTCATACTTGTTAGGTATGAAAAAGCCCCACTGCATTCTCATATTGTTTCTTTTATGGACTTAACACTTCCTACTTTGAGAATACCTTCCTCCCCAAGGGCTCAAAGCCCTTTATAGTCATTAATCTTCATCCTGCTTCTTTTCTTAAAAACTTGAAACGTTAGTGACCATTTTGCAGGTGTCGTACCAGCTACAACTTCCAGCTAAATGCATTTTATCTCTCCGGGTCCATTAGCTCGGTTGAGAATGTGGCCCTACGGCAGGCAGTAGGGAGACCCGTTTGTCCGGGTTTCTGTGGGACTTTCCTCATTTCAGCACCCAAACCCCACATCCCAGCATCCCACTCAGCCCCAGGGAAACCAGGATGGTTGGTCATCAAGAAGGCAGACCATGCAGGTAGCCCTGAATGAAGAGAAATCCTTCCACCCCGCCATCCTTACCTTCAACCTTGGCCAGCGGCCTGAGAAATGACCCAGACAAGAGTCCATGAATGACACAGCCCAGACCTTTCATGCCACTCAGTGGAAGAGGATTCAAAGCCCATCGCCATGGAATTAGGGAAATTCGAGATGAGTAGGGATAGCTTTGTGTCTATGAGGTAAAATTTCTGGTTTCTTGGGGTTTTTGGGGGGTTTTGTTTTTTTTTCTGTTTTTGGTCTACCCTTTCGCTCCTTGCTACAGTACATGGTGAAAAGCGAAAACAAGAACTGATAACTACCTAATTTCTGAAACAAGAAGTGTGATTTCAGATACTTCTGTCGGTCTCAGATTTTTCATCTGAAAAATGAGGATGCTGGTCTTGATGTCTAGGACTCCTTTCTGCTCAAACTTACGATGAGGAAAGAAGCAGGAAGTAGGAAGCAGGAGGGGGAAGCAAGAAAATGGACTCCATCCGCTTTCATAAGCTCTACTCACTATAAGCTCTGCTCACCGGGAGGACATTTTCCTTTAAGGATGAATCTTTCGACGTACTTAGGGCATTTCTACCTGTCATGTCCCACCTCGTCTTTTTCTACCATCTTACGCTGTGTTGTTTGAATGCACTGCTTTGTCCGAGCGGGGGAGGGAGTGGGCGGCTGCCATGGTTCTCCAGGTGCACCCGCTACACAGACAGCCTTTCCTTTTTCTGCCTTTAGAGGACCTAGAACAACCCTTGCTCTTAGGACACTCTGGCAGCAGGCCTAAGAACCTTACCCCAGATGTCAGAATATGCCCTCTTCTATTTAAATTGTCCAGCTCCAGGTATACAATCATCTTGTGAAACACTAGAACTTGCAAACACTTTCCAATATATTTTTTACTCTCTTTCATGAGCCCATCGTGCCACTTGCCTTCACTCCCCTTTTTGGGGAGGAAATGTAGAGGGATCACAGCTTTCAAATCCAACGTACCTTGGTTCAAATTCTAGCACCGTTGATTGCGTGGTATTGGCAAGCATGGTCTTTAAGCTTGTTGTGGCTGGATTTCTTCATTTATAAAACCAAAAGGTATCCTGTCTTAGTGTTGGTACATAGATGGTGCTGAATATATTTTAATGACCTCTTAGCCCTTTTTTTTCTCTTAGCCCTTCCCTCTGTACCACGTTCCCTGACGTGTCACCTTGTTTTCGTTCTTTGCCCCCTGTTAATTTCAGAGATTACAGGAAAGGTGTTCCAGGTAAAGGAGAGTAAGTACACAGTGAGTGGGTGCTAATTGGATAATTATACCAGGCTGCTCCTCCTGACAATTTGTACTAGGCCACGCTGCCCCTGAATGCTGATGGAACCAACTGGGGAAAAGATGTCATTTGCAAAGATCCAGTCCCCTCAGTGTAAGAAATGAAATGTGTGCATTATCGGGCACCTTGCACACCACGACTCCCATGCCTGATGATACTGAAAAGTTGACCTGTAAATGCAGGTAAAGCTGACAACTGATCATTGTGGCAGACAGCGGGAAAACCTCCCTTCAGCAGATCCCTGGATGTTTCACCTGTTGTGACTAACATGTTCATCAAAAAGAATCAAATGCATTGGGACACCTGGGTGGCTCAGTCAGTCAGGCATCTGCCTTCAGCTCAGATCATGCTCCCAGGGTCCGGGGATCGAGTCCAGCATCAGGGTCCTTGCTCAGCAGGGAGCCTGCTTCTCCCTCTCCCTCTATTCACTCCTCCTGCTTGTGCACGCTGTCTGTCTCTCCCTCTGTCTCTCTCAAATAAGTAAATGAATTCTTAAAAAAAAAAGAAAGAATCAAATGCATGTTTTCCCTTTGAGTAGAGCATAGAAAATAGTGTTACAGGAATTATCTAAAATCTCTCTCTGGGACCGTCTCCCAAATCCAGGTCGATGGATGACCTGATCATGCTAGGACATGCAGACCTGGCTGTGGACGTTTCTCTTGCAGCGTCTTTATAGCAATGGACTTTTTTGATTTCCATTTTCCTGTTGTTTTTTCCCCCTGTTGTTTTCCTTGCTTAGAAACAGGTGATTTGCAAAGGCACCTGAAAGTGACTTAAATCCTATAATAGATAATCGTTTTACAGGAGCACTGTATCTTTTATCATACAGTCCTTGATGTAATTATGTGATAATTAAGTGTAATCATGTGATATCGTGAGCCTACCACAGATGGAACCACCAAGCCGTCTCAGAAATGACCATATGTGTACGTGTGTATGTCTGCATGTCTTTAAGATTTACCACAGTTTTGGCACATGTACACTTGTCATTGATATTTATTATGCTTTTGTATGCTAGGTCCTATGCTAAGTTCTAGGGTATTATGTGCTTCAATCCTCACGGCCTTTTGAGGTAGAGCCAGTGTTGTTATTACCCCATTTTGTAGGTGAAGCAACTGAGGCTTGTAGAGTTTAAGTAACTCGCACAAAGTTGTACAAAGTCGTGCAGTAAGTGCCAGAGCCAAGGCTGAAAACATACCTGTGTGCTTCCACGCCATAGCTCTTAACTACCACTCTATACAGGAAAAAGTGTTTGTAGAACTGAATGAAGAAATCTAAGGAAGGGGAGACATGATACGTAGAGTCTAATGTCTTTTGTGATAACCATGTGAAACTTTTGTCTCTTTAAAATGTCATCCAGGGGCGCCTGGACGGCTCAGACAGTTGAGCATCCAACTCTTGATTTCGGCTCAGATCATGATCTCAGAGTCGTGAGATCGAGCCTTGTGTCAGGCTCTGCGCTCAGCACGGAGTCTGCTTGAGATTCTCTTCCTCTCCCTCTGCCCCTCTCCCCCTCAAATAAATAAATAATCTTTTTTAAAAAAAAGCCATTAAAATAAAACTTAAAAGCTCCATTCTTCATCTTCTACTTCATAAGAATGGGCAAAAAGTCTAGGTAATTCATGGCATGTGGCCCCTTTTTGAGATACTGTCTCATTTCCAAGCCTTCTTTTTCCTTCCAGTTCCGTAGGTACCGGTGTTTATCTGCTGCTTAATCCACCTGCTCTTCCGTAGGTGTTTGTGGGTCTACCAGCATTCACGTGGCAACTTCTGCTAAAAGTACCTTAGCCCCAACATCAGCACAGGGTGGGGGTCATGGACCTCTGAGTGGCTTCTTGATGCCCGTGGAAGAAGGCTAAGGGAGCTGGTCTTTGGAGGGCTTACCTCTTAGTGAAATCAGAATTGGTGTGTCATCTAATGTGATTTCTAGAGCAGTAGGGATAAGGCTAAAAATGGGATACTTGTACCAGCAGTCAAATATCCATATACATGTTGTCCCCTTTAGAGTTTCAAAGTAGTCCCTTAAAAGATAAAACGTTTACTTGAATTGTGCACTCCTTGCTTGTTGTCATGGAAGAAAGACCCTCAGTTCATAGGCTCTGGGTCCAAAGACTGGTTTATCACTTATTAACATTAGGCAGTTTATGTAACATTGTTGAATTCCAATTTTTTAATCTTTAAAATGGGAATTAAAATGTCACACTTAATTGGATTGCTGGGAAATTTAAATGAAATAATATATGTGCCTGCTATGTAAGAGCTGACAATAAATATTTTTCCTTAAGTTTTTTTTTTTTTCCTCCCCTAGACTTTAAGCTCTTTAAAGAAAATAAAGATTGTTTTTCTTACTCATCTCTATGTTCTCAGCACCTAGCAGGGTCAGGCATGTATTCATTGAATCAAAAATCTTTTAGGAAGGTCTTCAGATCATTCATTCACTCCTTCATTCGTTGCTTACGTACAGTGTGTCAGGCTGTGCTAGGGGTAGTAGAGTCAACAGACAAACATAGTCTGCCGCCACTTTTTTAAGTCTTTGTGAGAGAGAACCATTATTTAGATAATAGAGTAATAAACAACTTTGGTCCTTGAGGCGGGATTTCAGTTTTGGAAATAGCCAAAATTACTTGGCCTCAAGTCTGAAGCTCTGTTTGGTCAGATACAAAGAATAGCAATAAATCATTATAATTTGGTTCTGAAAGTCCTAAAGGAGGTATTTCTAAAGCATTTCTTGGGAAGGAGGGTGTCACTGGAATAATTATCACCACATTAAAAAGGTCTCTCACAAGGCAGCAGAATTGATGTGATGGGATCATAGTATATAGGTAAGATGTTCCAGGAACTTGGAACCACCTGGAATAAGGCCTAAAAACAAGTCAGATAGCTGGATGATTGGGCAGGGAACATGCCTTCTGGAGAGGAGAAGTAAGAGGAGAGGAGGCAGTGTTGACAGATCCTAGCAAGATTCTTATGTAATAGTTGGACTTAAAACTTTATCAATAAGTCACTAGGTAGCCCTAGGGGAAAACACAAGACAAAAGATGAGTTTGTGTTGGCACCAAGAAATGCTGTTGGTGAGATTATCTACTGAGGCTCATTCAATCCGTCCATCCGTCCATCCATCCGTCCATCCATCCATCCATCCATCCATCCAACAATGAGTGCCTAGTGCCAGCCGAGAGGCAGTACTCTAGGTGCCACGGGAACAGAATAGGCAAGTCCTTGCTCACCTGGAGTTATCTGCTAATGACAGTCTTCCCTCCTGGGTGAGTGGGAGGGTTTGGGTCTCTAGTGTGCTGTCAGGGGCTCTGAGAAGCAGGTGAAGGTGAGGTAGGCCCCCAATATAGATGTAGACACAGGAAAATGGAAGTCCAAGCTCCCGCAAGCCATCAACCTGGAAACAAACTGTGAAGCCAAGACCTAGATCCACAGTCAAGGGCAGATCTGCTGAGAAGGGCAGGCGTGCGCAGAATGGGGGGCTTGGCCTGAGACAGGAGGAGAGACAGGACAGGAAGCCCTGAATGGGCAGTTGAGCCCATGGAGGGGAACAAGCTGCTTAAAACCCTGAGTTGGGATGATAGAGCTCAAACCTTACACTCAAATATAAGAAGTTGTCTTAACATCTTTACTGAACTAGAAAGTGATCGACAGTGGATTTGAAATAACTGCATTTTTATTTAGGTGTTAAGACACTCCGGGGCATGTGAACTTTTTACCTTACCCCTCTTTGTCCTGCATTTGAGGTGTAACACACTCAAGGCCAGCCTCTGATTTGAGGCTGATTTCTTTTTCTAGTCTCAACTGAGGAGAACACTGCCTGCTCGTCTCTTCCCAGTGATCTATTGTGCACACATAAAATGCTACAAGACTTAATGCATTTTTTGTTAGTTCTTGATGAAAGTTGTGGGTGGACCAGGGAGGCAGCAGTAGTCTTCGAACCTAGGTCTGAAAGTAGTGGAAACCACTGCATGAGGAGAACGTGACATGGCTTGCGTGGCCTTTTTCATATTTTAACTCAATGGATTTACTCAAAACCTCGGCAGTCAGTCAGCACAATTGTCTCCATTTTGTAGCTGAGGAAACAAAGACGCAAGTCTGCCCTGCCTTCTTCTTGTAGTTTTTGTCGTTTTAACGGGAAGAATTAGCGTACGGGGAATATTGAGTGTGTGTTGCCTGAGCAAAGTGTACGCCTTTACACTTGTGTTGTTCTTCAGGCTTGTGAGGAAGGGAAGGCACACACAGATGGCTAGAATCGGTAGGGGGGCAAATGTGAGTTGCATTACAAATGTAGGGTTAGACTTAGTAAGAGATGGAGTATATGGGGGGAGGGGTGCAAGGATGTCCTTCTGGTAGGGCATCAGTCCCAGGCCGTGACACCTGTGTTTCTTTTCAGCGGCTGCTCCAGTGAGCGCGGGTCCGACCCCGGCTTGCTCTCAAGGAACTTAGAATCGTATCATTTACTCTGTAGAGGGCTTTACTTCCACTCGAGTTCTGTTTTCTCCTGACTAGATACATCGTTCTTCTGATGAGGGCACAGTGTCTTCTGCGAAATTGAAACCTCTGTTTATTGGTTCAGAGTTGTAGATGGGAGAAATCATTAGTATTAAACAGAGTGCCCAAAGCTTTAGGAGCTGCAGGTGGGTTCTATTTCTAGGCAGCGCCTAAGAACGGTTGTGGCCAAGTTCAAGAACATCCAAATGAGGGAAGGTTGCAATGCGCAGTGATCATTTGTATTGGGGAGGAGAGCTGAAGCTGCAGAGTGGCGTCCTGAACAGACTTGTTTTTCAGCTCCCAGGGAAATTTGTTAGTTAATTAAAAAGAGTGAGCGAGCGAGAGACAGAGGAAGATAGATATTGATAAGAGAAAGAAAGTAAAAGACTTCTCTTGATGGAGTCCAAACTCCTCTGTGTTCTGCTGAGTGCTGAGAGGCTCATCGTTACCAAGTAGAGGGGCAGGAAGTACCTCTGTCCCCTTTGTCCTTCTCTGTAAATGGCTTCCGGTTTAGAGGGCTCTGATGACTGACCATTGCAATTGGAGAAATGCAAGAAGAGGAACATGGGCCATCTGTACTCATTGTCTACTCAGAGTTCATGATGTTTCAGAAAGGATGTGGGATAACATCACACCTTGTGACCTCCGCTCATTCCTGTGGGGTGCACACCGTCCCAGTATCTAACCCACAATACGCAGTAGCTATATATGGAAATGGCTAGTGCAACAGAAAAGCTGAATTCTTAACTTATGTCATTTTAATTAATTTTAATTTTAAAATGTACTTGATTTTTATTAAAAATCTTTTAAAGTGTGTTTGAAACACCTTGGGTATGGGAATTTACCTTTTCAGCTGTAAATTGTGTGAACTCTAAATACAGATTGAGTATTTCCAGTGAAAATTTGGTGTCTGATTTGAGCTGTAACGTAAACTAGACACTAGATTCCCAAGACCTACTATAAAAAAAAAAAAGAACATATCTCAATAAATTTATTGATTTGTATTTCAAAAGAATATTTTGGATACATTGGGTTAAATGTAATGTATTATTTAAATTAATTTTACCTGTCCCTTTTTTTCATGTGCCTAGTAGAAAATGTTAAATTATACGTGTAGCTCGCGCTGTATTTCTGCTGGACAGCGTTGGTCTAGATAATGCCCTAGGGGACCCACTGGAAGTATTATGGACTTTTTAAGGGAAAGTTGCTAGACTTCCAAAGTTATAGACCCGTTTTCCCCATTGTGTTACTATGGTTTTTTTATATGGACGGGTTTATGACAGCTGACAGTTGGAAAACAGGTCTTAGTAAGTTAATTGAGAGGATAGCTTTGCTTGTGCTAATCAGAATGATTTTCAAATGCATTTTTACCCCACACAGGAGCCACTGATTCTCATACAAACAAAGAACTACGTTAGTGCTTTGTCATTTGTGTTTCTTCAGACCCTGTTCCTTTTCTTCAGGCAGAAACCCTGGTGATCATCAGCATAGATTTGATTTGCTTGTGGCAAGGAACATAAAGAAATCCAACTCGAGGGGAATTCCATAGCAGTATAGGACATAGCAGCCCTTTGCTAGCTCCTGTTTGGACCCTTCTAGCTCCAAGTGGTTTTCAGAGTCCCTATTTCAACTTTCTGGTTCAACTTTCCAGATCTTCCTATTTATAGACTTTCGGTTGTTGGCAGCTCCGTGTTGGAGCTGTTGTTGACACCACTGGTGAGGCCTGACTGGCGGTGATACTGCAATGTGCTTTCACAGCTTGGTTTGCAAGTTGCTTTCTGAAGATGCGAAGAGAATTACCATCCGCTGTAGTAGTTTCAACACCTGAGTGGATTTCAGATGCTAAAGTCACATTCTTGCCATGATTCTATCGCTGTTTCAGAATTGTATTTTGCTTAAAGGAAGAGGAGATAAAATACGAATAACATCAAGATGGCTTTTAAACTTGAAAATTTTGTTTCAGAGGAAGAACTTAAGTTTTCAGTGGCTTCCCTCCCCCCAGAGGTTTTGTTTTGTTTTGTTTTGTTTGTTTTTGTTTTTATCAAGGAACGAATAAATAACTCAGCTAGGTTCTTCAGTAAGCCACCCTTCCCCTTATGGGCCACTTTATACCCAGATTTTATCTTGATAACCAAGAGTTTAAAAAGCATTCTAGGCAGAAGTAACTGTGTAGAAAGATGACTTCTTTGAGTTTAGGGCCACTAGCTTCAAACAGAGCAGTTATATGACTCCTTCAAGAACCTTGTTAACCCTTCAGCCTCAATTCCTACGTCTGTCAACTAGGTTTTGTACTAGTTGCGGTGACATGACTTTTAGGGGTGTTAGGAGGATAGAACAGCCTGTAATTGAAGGGCTTTTGGTAACTGAAGGGTATCATGGTAAAGAGCATTTGCAGGCTCAAGATTTCTACTAGTTTAGGGTTCTAAGATTTTATCAAGAAGTCGGCTGCTCAAGCTATTTCTTCAAATTATAATGGGTCGATAGTTCGTGTGCAAAAATAAAGACCTAACCACTAGTAGCAAGGTTACTCTGGGGGCACGTGGAGCCCACGCACCCCTTTAGAATGGCACAGATGCAGCCGTGGCCGCCATCATGGGGACTATGCCCCTCACCTGGGGAAAAGAGGCTCCCTAGTCTCCAAGCTATTTGATGGGGATTCATTCTTGAGCATGAAGAGAGTCCGGGGTCTGGGCATGTGTAGACAGACAGACCCTTCTGGGTGTGAGAGGGGGAAGGGAGGGCAGGCCAGAAGTGGAACAGGTTTTCATTCCTTCTTGCTTTTCCTTCATTAACCTTGTCTTGCTCCTGCTACACACATCAAGTTCAGTCAGTGCTGAGAACACAGGCTCCGCGTGGAGCTCCAGAACGTGAAGCAGAACAGCCTTCCTGCTGGTGGGTTTGGGGGAAACTCCAGAGGCAGTTGGGAGGGAAGAGGAACCAATGCAGGCACACCTGTCTGGGGCACTTGTTCCTATGTAGGTCAGGTAGTCATCAGTCAGGAACTTCCTGAATTGTACTGATAATCTCCATTTTTATGGTAAAGGCAGAACAGGAGCAACTTAGGAGGGAAGTACAGTTAACAGATTGGTTACTAAGGCTTTTCTCTTTTTTTAAGATTTTATTTATTTATTTGTGTGAGAGAGAGAACAAGCAGGTGAGAGAGGCAGAAGGAGACTCCTCACTGAGCAGGGAGCCCAATGTGGGACTCGATCCCAGGACCCCGGGATCATGACCTGAGCTGAAGACAGACGC
>NC_048233.1:11468944-11691619 GCF_002007445.2 Ailuropoda melanoleuca
TGGCTATTGTGGACATTGCTGCTATGAATATTGGGGTGCATATGGCCCTTCTCTTCACTACGTCTGTATCTTTGGGGTAAATACCCAGTAGTGCAATTACCAGGTCATTGGGTAGCTCTATTTTTAACTTTTTAAGGGACCTCCACACTGTTTTCCAAAGTGGCTGTACCAACTTGCATTCCCACCAACAGTGTAAGAGGGTTCCCCTTTCTCCACATCCTCTCCAACATTTGTTGTTTCTTGCCTTGTCAATTTTTGCCATTCTGACTGGTGTAAGGTCATATCTCAATGTGGTTTTGATTTGAATTTCCCTGATGGTTAATGATTTTGAATATTTTTTCATGTGTCTTAGCCATTTGTATGTCTTCATTGGAAAAGTGTCTATTCATATCTTCTGCCCATTTTTTGATTTGATTATTTGTTTCTTGGGTATTGAGCTTGAGAAGGTCTTTATAGATCTGGGATACCAGCCTTTTATCTGTAGTGTCATTTGCAAATTTCTTCTCCCATTCCATGGGTTGCCTCTTTGTTTTATTAACTCTCTCCTTTGCTGTGCAGAAGCTTTTTATCTTGATGAAGTCCCAACAGTTCCTTTTTGCTTTTGTGAAACAGGGTTTGTTTGGTTTTTTTATCCCCATTTTGCAGATGGGAAAATGGAGGCCCAAATAAATTAAGAAATGCACCCAGTCACACAGCTAGTAAACAGATGACCCAGGATGTGAACTAGATTATCTAACTCACGAAACCAACAGGTAAACCACTACTCTGTACAGACCAACACTTGTTTTAAAGATTTTCAGTTCGTAATCAGTCCTCCTCCATGGTCAATGAATTAGCTAATATGAGTCATTTTATAAACAGGAAAACTACACCACAGAGAGGCTAGTGATTTGCCCCAGTCCCTTTGCCAGTAAAAAAGCAGTTCTTCAGCCCAACTTCTCATTCCAAATGCTGCACTCCCGCATGCCATCTGAAACCCCCTGGAGCTTAGCTAAAGCAGTGGGGCCCAAAGTGAGTTTCATAAATACTCTTTACTGAAAGACTTAATCAGGCACTTGTTCAGAAGCTGAAGTTCTACTCTAAATGCTTTACAAGTATTAACTAATTTAATCTTCGTAACAGTATGAAATGGGTACTGTTATCATCCCCATTTCAAACATGACAAACTGAGGCATAGAGTCAAGTTACATAACCACTAGTGGCAGAACCAGGATTTGAGCCCAGGCTGTCTTGGAATAGGAAAAAAATTCCACAAGTCATTTTCAAGTGCCTTTTTGTGCCGGGCACTATGGTAGGCACTGGGCCTGTGGCTGCAAGAAAACAGCACACGGATAGGCCTGCCCTCGTGGGGCTTCTCTTGTGTTGAGAAGAGAATAAACCTAGACAAACTTGGGAAAGGGTCCTAATGGGGATGACCAACACTGGCGGCGGGGGGCGGAGGGGTGCAAACTGTTGGCCTGTGGGAGCAGGTGGTGGGGGAGGGGAGGAATGGCAGGTGCGTTGGGCAAAGGTGGAAAATGAGGAAGGGGCATGTGCTTTCCGGAGATGTTGAAGTGACCCCTGACAGCAGAAGTTTTCACCGTGGGGCATCATGTGACTGTGAAATTGGGAGACGGTGAGGGAAGAAAGATTGTCAGATTGTCGAAGCCTGGAATAGGTTGGGGATATGAGGAAATGGAAGGGAGGAGGAGCAAAGCGGTCATGACCCCCACCTCACACCGTACCCATCAAGTTTTGCTTATGGGCAGATCTGTGGGACTTAGACCTGTTCAAGCCAATGCAGAGGATAAGGGAAGAAGGAAGAGAGAATAGGAAGGGTCAGGGACCCCAGACATTTCCCTTTGCTGAGTCAGCCTCCCTCTTTGCCCAGCATCCCCAAGAAGCCCTTAACTGCCTTCTGTGGTCCAGGGCACCTTTTGAGATGTGCTGATGGATCCAAGTGAGAAAATGCAGAGCTTTCAGTGGCACATTCAAAGGCCTCCATGGCTGGCCCCACTGCCGTTTCCCTTCCTGTCCCTCCACATCCCTCAGCCCCAGCTCTTCACAAAGCACCTGCCTGTGCTCTGCCAGCTCTCTCACCACTCTTCAAACACGTCCTAAACTGAACCGTAGTCTTCCCTCGGCCCACCCTGTTCCACCCACCCACATAACCCTTCCTATCTGTCAAGGAGACTCTGCTTGCCCTCTCTCAGAAGCTGTCTGTTCCACCCCACACTGGCTATCTGCAACTCTGATCCAGCTCCTTGCCCACTGTCTATGTGGAGCTGTCTGTGTACATTCTCTCTTCCTCATCTTTCAGAAAGAACCCCGGATTTTCCATTTCTGATGACTTCCTGCCTCCCTCCACAAACAGAATGTGGGCTCGATAAATGTGCGTGGAGTTCCCACTCCTGTCTCTCCTGACCCCCAGAGAGTAGTGTGCCCACGGGTGAAAGGACACGTGTGGACTTTGTTGTTGCAGACCTGCCATGTGCACCACCAGTGCCTGTGACCTGGAGGAGATCCCCCTAGACGATGACGACACAAACAGCATAGAATTCAAAATCCTGGCCTTCTATGCCAAGCACCATGTCTTCAAGAACACCCCCGCTGTCTTCTCGCCAAAGCTGCCGAGAACGAGAAGTTTTTCCCAGAGAGGACTGGGGGGTTGGTCAGCCAATGAGCCATGGACACAGGTGTCGTGGCCTTGCAGAAATTCCCCATCCAGTGAGAAGCCCCTGAACCTGGCCAAGAAAAAGTCTTCCTGGAGAACACTCTTTGGAGTAATAGAGAAGGAGGAAGATTCCCAGAGCTCGCCTGAAGTCGTTTTGGAGGGGGCCACGGCAGAATGTCAGGCTGGTCCTCGGAGTCAGCAGTGGTCCAGGTCCCTTACTACCGTGGAACAGCGCTCGGAGCAGGAAGGTAGGCTTTGGGGGCTGCTTCTCTCCCACCACAAAATCTTTCCCTTCTTTGTGTGCGTGGGTTTTCATCTCCTCCCAGCTGGGAATGTGGCCTGAGGCAGGGCACTCCACTGTGCCTCAGTTTCCCAACTTATTAATATTAATAATAGTTGCCCTGCTTTTCCCAAGACTGAGGAGAAAGGAAGAGGCTGTTGCTGAAGGGTGGCAGGACTGGTTTTCTGGCTCTACTGTCTAGAAATAAGCTTGAGGCCCTAAGTCCTGATCCTTTGTGCCAGAGGCCAGTATGGAGGGAAGAGCCCTACGCAGGGGTTCAGGCTGCCGTTCTTCCTGAGGTAAGTCAGCTCTCCTCTCCAGGCCTCACTTTCCAACTGTACATGGGGGTGTCCCAACTTCCCTATGTCTTAGGGTGGTGGATGGAAAGATCAGGTAGCTATACATAGAAATGCTCTAAAAAAAACCCCAACAACTGAGAAGGATTTTTTTTTAAGATTTTATTTATTTATTTATTTGAGAGCACACACACGAGTGGGGGGAGGGGCAGAGGGAGAGGGAGAAGCAGACTCCCCGCTGAGCAGGGAGCCCCACGCGGGGCTCAGGACCCTGGGATCATGACCTGAGCCGAAGGCAGACACTTAAGTGACTGAGCCACCCAGGCGCCCCAACTGAGAAGCATGTTGACAAAAGCTTTCCTCAGTGGGACAAAATACATTATATTGAATACAACATTTTCATGAAGGGCTTTACCATAGCGAGTTGCCCTTCCTCCACAAACCTTGGCACAAGGGTCTTTTCCCCAGAGCCCACTGGCCAAATAGCTGAAAGAAAACCCCCCTCTCCTGCCGGGTTAGATTGCTGGGGTAACTTGTCGATAATTAGTCAACAGGTGGCAGTAATGTCTCAGTTTTAGAATGGTGTGTGCCCAGCAGGCTTGCTTGGAGAATCAGCCCACACTTGGCAGTTCTCCATCACTCACTGTGATCAAGGAAGCTTTTCTTTCCCATACTTTTATAAGTCCCATAGACTTACAGGAGAAGTCTGTTACAATTTTATAACAGGTGAAGTTAGGGGTGAGATTATCTGGGGAACTCCTCCTCTCCGGCACAGCAAGCTCCTGCTGGAGATGGTCGCTGAGCTGTGGGGCCTCAACAGTTTGGAGGCACCTCAGTAGGCTTTTCTGCTCAGCTGTCTTCGGACTAAACCGAGAGGCAGAGGGAGCACTTCCAGACTCGAATCTTCTGGTTTCCTGAGGTAAATGACACTCTGTATTTCAATAGTACCGAAGTGTCATTTGACCTTTTTTATTTACTTAAATTTCAAGAGCTTTATATAGATACAGATATTCTCTAAAATGGTAGAAATGATTACTTCCTAAGGAGCCCTTGCTATAGACATGCGTGTTCAGCGTCTCCTCCCTTCCCACCTTTCTCTTGCCTGCTTTCTTGTTTGGTTAGTTAACGTGGGTGGTGAGTTGGTTGCACACTGGAAGTGACTCAAGAGAGTCTCACGTTCTAGTTCTGTTTTGCCATGTACAAATCAGAGCTTAGCAGTTGGGGTCCCCTGGGTTCTTGTAACTGAAGGCCACAATTTAGACCTGGCTACTGTGTCCAGGACTCAGACACCAGGCCCCAGTGAGAACTGTGAGTGTATGTCCCAAGATCAAAGTCTAGAAGTGAGAGGTCTTAGGAGGTAGAACCATGGGCATCAGTACCAGCCCAGGTTCTTTGATTTGTGAACCATCGTTTGTCCACAGCTAGGATTTGCTACATGTGGAATGTTGTAGTTGCGATCAGGTTCAGATGCACAGAGTGGGAAACTCAAATAACTATGGCTTCAATAATGTAGAGATTATTTCTCTCTCCTATAAGAGAAGACCGAAGTTTGGCAGCCCAGGCTTCACATGGCAGCTCCAACCATCATTAGAAATTCTTTCTCTGCCATCCCTTGGCTAGTGGCTTCCAACCTCAGAATCACCTCGTATTCCAAGGTGGCTGCAGAGACTCCCGCCATCATCTGTACATTTCAGGCCGGAAGAAGAGGAAGCAAGTGTGGGGGGAGGGGGCACAAAAGGGTGTCTTCTTTCTACATAATTCCATTCCCTCTTAGAGAGCTTTCTTTTTTTTTTTTATTTAAAGATTTTATTTATTTATTTGACAGAGATAGAGACAGCCAGCGAGAGAGGGAATACCAGCAGGGGAAGTGGGAGAGAAGAAGCAGGCTCACAGCGCAAGAGCCTGATGTGGGGCTCGATCCCATAACGCCGGGATCACGCCCTGAGCCGAAGGCAGACGCCCAACCGCTGTGCCACCCAGGCGCCCCTAGAGAGCTTTCTTAAACCAGCACTCAACTTTTCTTACATCTCATTGGCCATTCCTTACTGGAAGGGAGGATGGAAAATGTAGTCTGTTCAGCTGAACCCATTGCTGCCTGTGACACCGCAGGGGGGCTCTTGCTAAGGAGGAAGAAAATGAATACAGGGAAGGAAATAGCAGTTTCAACCATAGAAAAACGCCCTACCCCTTTTATTTAAAACAAATGCCTCAGGGAGTGCCTGGGTGGCGCAGTTGGTTAAGCATGAGACTCTTGACTTCGGCTCAGCGTCATGAGATCGAGCCTGGCATCCGGCTCTGTGCTCAGCAGGGAATCTGCTTGAAGATTCTCTCCCTCCGTCAGCCCCTCCCCCTGCTCACGCTCTCTCTCTCTAAAATAAATAAATAAATCCTATTTTTTTTTTTTACTTAAAAACACCGGCACCCTCTCAACTGTGCTGTCCTCTCTTTCTCTCCTGAACACCATAGTGACACCTACCCCCAGCTAGACCCCAAAGGAGGGGCAGCCTTTGTGTCCTCTCCCCACCCCAGCCAGTTTTCCCTTGCCTGTCAGATGAGATCAACTCCAACAAGAAGGGAGTCTTGTCTTTTCTCAGCGTTTAAAATTAAGGTTTTTAAAATGGGAGTCTCAACTACAGCTGGTTCGTCTGTTTCCTGCACGTACGTCGCCTGCCTCCCTCATTGTGTCCACCAATTCAAACACATGGATATGCGTAGGGAGGCAAGGCGGAGTGGCTATTTCCATGTCCGCCAGTGGTCTCCTGATTGCCCTGCCACAGGGGGGCTGGAGGATGAGGAGGGACAGCCTCTGGGGCCTTCATCTCCCTCGTCTGAGTGCAAGATGGGCACAGTGTGACTTCCGGTGCGAGAGCCGTGCGGGGACCACGTCAGACAGGCTGCACAGTAAGGTACAGAGGGAGAAAACGCAAGCTTTCCTTCCCTGTTTTCCACAGACGCGAGGCTCCCACTGGCTTTGGATTCAGTCTTTTCCCGTTTCCTTGCCAGGGGCCGTGCGTAGCCAGCCTTCCAGACGAGGCTCGGTGGGCTGCCACAGGGTGTTAAGTCTGTGTTTGGTTTGATTGTTAGAATGGGAAGGAAAAGCATCGGTCCTTTTCTCCTTGACTCTCTAATTCTTCTCTCTCAATTCTCTCATCTGTTTTTGAACCCTATGGGCCAAGCAAGAAAAACGTGGCTTTTTAAGAAAACCATTATGCCCTTCTTTAAAGGAAGGCATTGTGGACAAAGGCCCCATGGTCTTCCAGAGATAGCCGGAAGGTGAAGGGAGAGTACCAAAGGTCTCGAGGAGGAATCTAGGGAGAAGGGGTCAGAAATCACCTCGCGGCTCCAAGGGATGTCAAAGCTATGATTGGGACACAGTCCCTCCTGAGACCCAGGCTTTGCCTCTCTCGTCCATCCTGAGGTTCAAGCCAGGAGTTCCCCTGGACACTCCAGCCTTCTAGCCAAACCCCCACTCTGTTGCTTTCTTCAAGTGCAAGAATTGAATAGTAGTGTTTTTCAAATATTCCATATGCTCCATATGGCATCAAAGATAGAGCTTCTACGGATTTCTCAAACTTAATAACTTAGGAACAAAGCAACAAGGAAAATGTTCGTCCCAAGTGACTCGGCAGTACCACCTGCCCACCCCACCCGACCCCCATCCCTGACCAGAGACAGAGCTGACTGGTCCTTCACAGGCGAGGACGTTCAGGGGGCGACGGCCACGTAACCCTTCCTGTCCCCACACGTTCTATTCTATGGTTAATGTGGGCAAATACATAACTCTTCTCCTGGATGATAAATTCTTGAAAGGCATGGATGGCACGTTATGTACCCTGGTTTACCTATCTGCATTAATTGGATGTTTCCCATTAGACATGGAGGAGAGAAGATGTGTAACCATATGAACGAGAGAAAGGGAGTTCGGTGTTTGCTTGATAATGGGCTTGAGTAATGAATATGGCCTGAGAGCAGGGATATTTCTCTTTCCTCGGTGACCAACCCCCAAAGGCTTGTCAAACAACTGAATGCCCTCCTATACACATAGGGGCCAGCTCTCTAAGATATAAAGGATGTCCAAAAAAAGAGAAAGAATAAAAATAAAAGCATAATGAGCATTCCCTCAAGCAAAGAACTAAGCACTTTCTTTTGTGTTTCTTCCCTTGCAGAGGGGAAAGGGGACCCTAATTTTGCAAGACTTCAAAAAGAGGGTGCAGAAGGGCGATTGTTTCAAGGTGGCAATCATTCCTCGGTGCACTCCGCCCCCACCCCAGCCTCTGCCAGGCAACTCCCAGGGCTTTCTGAAGAACGGCCTCCCCCCACCGCGGGCTGTTTCCTCTCCCTCCAGGCTGGCCTTTTCATTCCGGGCCACTGTGCATACCAATGAGCTAGACAAAGTTCTCTGGGAAAGGGACTCTCAGCCCCGTTTGGTCTCGTTTCAGCCGTGGACCCCAAAATTGTTTCCATTGCCCACCGCGTTGCTGAAATTGTTTATTCCTGGCCCCCGCCCGACGAGCTCCAGGCCCAGGGAGGAAGCTGCAAGTCCAAAGGGAGTTTTGTCCATCAGTTCCTCCAATTCCAGGGCCCGTGCTCCCAGCCTCGAGCCACCAGTACTAAGAAAGGTAAACGGTTCCCTTCCGCACGCTTGCGTCGGTGTAGTTCGCCAGCCCCGGGCTCTGCTGCTGAGGCATCTCTGCGGCGCTGGACCCGGGCCTGACGGCAAGTGTTGGAGGCGCTGACCTTGGCTTTGGAGACCAGCCCGTGCCCCGGGGAGTGCGCCGGCCACACTCACTGCCAGCATTGGCCCAGCTCACTGCCAAGTGCAAAGTGAAGTCTCCTCCTGAGGGAGGGAAGGAGTGGGCACGCCCCCTTGTCCCCTGAGGGCAATGCAGTGCTCAATTCAGTCACGAGGGCCATGGTCAAGGGCCAGTTTGCATGGGGTGTAGATGGCGCGTCAGCCCGGGGATCCCTACCACTGCAGGGGGCTCTTGGGAAAAAGCACCAGGTCTAGCGCGGCACCTGAAGCAGCACCGAGAGGTCGAGTGACCAGACGGGGTCAGGGGTCCGCAAAACCGGAGCAGGAGCTAGGCCCGTAGGTCCCATCGGATGGGCAGGAATTCTAGAGTCGAGGGGAGCAGAGCCAAGTGGCCCAGGAAGAGACAGCGGGTCCTACTTTCCCTCACGGACGACTGTCCCTGCTCCTGGCTCCCTTCCCCCAAACTGCAGCAGAGGCGCTGGGGCAGAGGCGGCCCCGGGGTTGGCAGTGTGCCCAGGTGCCAGGAGCTGGGGTCGGTGACTCCCGAGCCTGGAGGCAGAGTGGTGAGTCTCCCCGCATCGCGCTGCACTGTTGGGCTTAGAGTGAGCTGCCGAGGAGAGGGGGCCCCTGAGTGTCTCCACCTTATTGTGATCTCCTGGCTGGCTGGGTGACAGAAGGCCATACCCAGCACGAGGCTCGAGCTGAGGCTCTTGTCCTCTGTGCACATGAGAAATCCAGGCCATTGTTACGGCCGCTTTCCTGGAAAGAGGCAGCAGCATCAGAGAGAAGAACTCCACACGGGCGATGGAGACGCACGTTCTTGCTTCTCCCGCGTGGCCTGAGTCTCAGACTTCCCGCTTACCTTGCCTTTCTCTGGACCTTCTTGGGATGTGATGGGCTGATGACGGTCCTGGCCTCCCTTGCCCTCTTATCTGGAACAAACATGAGGACTCCGTGTCTTCAGAGACTGGGCCATAAATGAAAAGTGCCGCTGGATCAGTGACTAGCTTTTCTCTGTTTGGATTCTGTTCTGTGGCCATTTTCCTCATGGTCGGTGGCTGGCTTGTTTTGAGATAAAAAGAACCATACTCCACCTCCCCCGAATCCCACATATGCACCCCACAGCAGCTGTAGCTGTCTCTCTAGCCACCTGCCATTTGAGCCTTTGGGGTGGGAGAACTTAATCATTTTATTTATTTATACCCCACCTGGTTGTAAAGACAGCAAAGTCTACGTTGTTAGTAAGATAAAATAAATCCCGTTTGAAAGATAATATAAAATGAAAACACTAGCGGGGGAAGAAGGTGGGCTTAGGAATGAATTTAAGTCCCAAAATGCAGGCGAGGAAGACTGCACCCCCTCGTAGATGGGGGCCACAAATTTTGCTCTACACTTTCTAGCAGCACAAAGGGGGGAATATGACCAAATGGGATTTCTGGTGTCCACGGGAAAAAAGCACCCACCTGCTCAGGAGAATCCTACAAACCAGAGAGAAGGCTCTCCTAAATATCTTCAGAGATAGGATCATGAGCAGTGGAACTGACATCTTCAACAACATTTTTACAATAAATATATGATGCATTTCGTGGTGAAAAGTGGGTGCTGAAAGGAAAAAAGAAGAAGAAAGTAGGGGTCTGTAGGTGAAGGTGGCTGGAGTGGTTTGTGTCCTATCAGACAAGGCGAGGCAAGAGTTAAGTCGCTGAGAATTACAAAGCACATGTCTCCCTCAATCCCTAAGCAGGCTACACTTATTGTCCCTGGAGGAAAAAAAATTAAGATTATATTTTTTCTCCTTAAAAAAAAAATAACTGGAATTTTCCCCCGACAGATGGAGAAGACCAAATAATAGCCAGAATCGTTGAGCTGCTGAAATATTCAGGGGATCAGCTGGAGAGAGAGGTATGGAACTTCTTGACTAATGTGATTTCTCTCTGTGCCCACGCACTGGGACAGAGAATGGAATCGTACTCCAGACTGTATTCCTTTGCAAGTTCTGGTTTCCACTTAGTCCTAAATTTTATTTCCCTTGGAGTGAAAATTCTTCATGCTGGCAGCATCTCAAAAATGAATCACTTTGGAAAACATAAGTAAACCTTCTGGAGCCTCCCTGGAATTTTTGGAAATGAAAAATGTAACTTTGTTATTGCAAGAAAAGACACCAATAAATTAAAATTTGCTGAATAGAATTACAAATCTAGTTCCCCATGTAACTGATCCTTGGGGAAGTTTAGACTCTTGCATTTGCCCTGCAGTCTGGATATCAATGTCCCACGCCGGCTCCAAGGCTGGATTCCTTCCTGAAATTTCCCCAGAGAGTGGCCAGACTGTTCTCTGCTCAAGGTCTCTCTTAGCATTTTGGCCAGGGAGGCGGGTTAAGTATTACTTTGAGAACTTTGGCCTTCCTGCTGTTTGAAAGTCGAGACCCCATCATTCCGGTCGGGAAGGTGTGAGAGCGCCTTCTGGTACAGGGCCAGTGAGCAGGACCTTACTGTAGTCAGAGGGGAACCCTGTGTGGTCACCCACAGACTGTCGGGTCGTCTCTAGGGTGCATCAGTCAGGGACTGGCCTGTGGACCCATTTCCTTGTCCTACCAGGATCAGTGGGAGGAAGTCAGGCCCTATGGATCTTGTGCAGGAGGGGAAGAGCACTAACTGGCCAGCTCACCCCAGTCCTGACATGCTCAGCAGCTCCTTTCTCAGTGCATTTGTCAGGGGCGTGCCCAGTGGATGGTGCCCAGGATGGTGCCAAATGAGAACTGGAGAGAACGGGATATCAGATACAGAAGAGAGGACAGGGTATGGGTACGTCAGGTTCACAAGTAGAGGTCGAACAGGGGTGCAGAGAAGGAACATAGAACATGCCCTCCTATGTTTCTCCAGAACTCACATCAGTGGGTAGGAACTACAGGGTGATTGATTTTCTCCATTTTAGGAATGAACTTTCTAGCACTCAGGACTGCCTTGTGAAGGAATGATCTTCCTGTCACCAGAAGAATTTCAAGGGGGTGCCCGTGACCAGCCAGCAGTGCAGTGCTTGCCCTGGGAGGGACCTACTGGAATCCTGGAGGATTCTTTAGGGCTTGAAGATTCTGTGGCTCTCTCATGGCAACCTCCTTCCCGGCCTCCCTGCCGTGACTTGCATTGAGTCATGGAGGGAGGCAAGGGACAGGAGCTGACCTCCGTGGCTAGAAAGAGAGATGCTTTCCTTTTCACCCCATAAATTACCACTTTAAAAAATCTCGCTTTTCTCGATGATTCGGGGTGATACTTTACATTCTTTACGTGGAGAACATGGTTATGTCCCTGGTAGCGGACTTAGGTGGGAACACACAGAGGGTCTGACTTTGCTGTGTGGGTGCGGGTTCCCACCAGCCTGGGACAGTGGCCGTGGCAGGGCTGCTCCCTTCCTGGCTGCGGAGTGCCTGCAAAGCCGCTCATCCCTGAGAGCGTATGCAGCCTTGTCCTGCACCTCCCCGGGAGGCCAGACAGAGCCAGGGGCAACCCAAAGCGGCAAGGCTGGGATGGGCCAGGGTACCCTGCGGAAGGTGTTTCCTTCCAGCATTTGATTCTTCTGCTGTTCCTGCAAGCCCAGGCTTCCAGCCACCCACTGGGGTTTTGAATCTAGCTTCTTCAACTGGGTCACTGGCTGTCGAGGACACCTCTCCTTCTTGCTTCAGATTTATAATTCAGAGAGGCCCCCTGTGTCTCACAGAAGTTGGGGGGTGGGCTGGGCTCACGTAGAGAGCATCGCTCCACCAAAACCTTTACACGGAATCAGATGCTCCCCCAGAATATCCCTTTTAGAAACAATATTTGTTGGGGTGCCTGGGTGGCACAGCGGTTAAGCGTCTGCCTTCGGCTCAGGGCGTGATCCCAGCGTTATGGGATCGAGCTCCACATCAGGCTCCTCCGCTATGAGCCTGCTTCTTCCTCTCCCACTCCCCCTGCTTGTGTTCCCTCTCTCGCTGGCTGTCTCTATCTCTGTCGAATAAATAAATAAAATCTTTAAAAAAAAAAAAAAGAAACAATATTTGTTGAGAAGCTGCTTAGCTTTCATTCCTCAAAGACAGAGCTAGAGGATTTCCAGGGAAACACGTAGTCCTCGCGCACTGAGAAATTTCTGTATGACTAGAATTGAGGGCTTCCCACTGGGGGTTCGGGCGGCCCACTACTGGGTTAGAGTAGGGGCTGGGCCGCCCTACTGACTGCATGTCGTCTTGCACACAGCTGAAGAAGGACAGGGCTTTAAAGAACAGCCTCCAGGACCAGCTGTCCTACCCTGTTTTCAAGACCATCACGGACCACTTCTTAAGGGGTGTGGACACCAGGGGAGAATCAGAGGTCAGAGCTCGGGGCTTTAAGGCTGCTCTCGCGATAGATGTCACGGCCAAGCTCACTGCCATCGACAACCACCCCATGAACAGGGTGCTGGGGTTTGGAACCAAGTACCTGAAGGACAACTTCTCGCCCTGGGTCCAGCAGCAGGGTGGATGGGTAAGTGCATCCTAGTTCAAAATGAATCTTCCCAGAACTCAGAGGAGGTGGAATGGAAATTATGGGGTGTTTTTCTTCATTTTTTGTTGTTTTAAGTGAAGGGAGCATATCTTTGAAGCGGCTCTCGTGGTTTAGAACAGTTGAGTGGCAAGAGACATATCCCAGTGATGGGAACATGTTTTTGGTGATTATTTTCATCATCAATAAATATTTACTGGGCTCCCAAAGGGTCCATGGGGTATGTGTTGGAAAAGAGGCCCTGGTCAGATAGGACAGGAAATGAAGAGATGGGGAGATAGAAAATGTTTAGATAGATACAATTTCTGTTTTCACAATTTGTGCAGGCAGCGGAAGTCTGGCAGTGAGACAAGGAGAGGAAAACAGTTCCTTATTCTCTCAGATGCTGACAGGCAGAGAGAGATACAGCGCTCATGATATCTGGTCATGGCTGCTTGGACCCAGCCGTTCTGACAGGGACATTTTGATACAAACCAAAAAGGAAACAGTTAAATTTGTACCTGTTTGGTTTTTTTTTTTTAAATAAAGTTTACTTATTTTTTTATTTATTTAGTGATTTCTGCACCCAATCTGGGGCTCAGACACAACCTCAAGATCTAAGAGTCACAAGGTCTTCTCACTGAGCCAGCCAGGCGCCCCAAATTTGTGCCTGTTTCTAATTCCTTGCTATCGGGCAAAACAGACAGCCTCACCCCCAGCCTCAGACTCAACCTCTCCCCCTGTCCTTTATCCGCATTCCTTGAGATTTCCTCCAAGCTGCAATGCTCAGATGGCCTCATAAGGTTAACCTCTTCAAATGACTTTAGTCACATCCCTTTAACCTCAATAGACTCAGGGCATTTTCGTATGTTCAGACCCTTCCTTGGAAGGACAGGCCGTTGTCCCACATTATCCTTAGTCCTCTTTCCACCAGAATGGTCCAAGGGTAGCAGGTTTGAGTCTGCCCTATGCCTGGCCCAGCACGGCCCTGCGGCCTCCAAACAGGCTTGGTCTCCTAGCCACCAGAAGGAAAGTACAGCTGATCTTGCTAAGGGGCTGAAGTGCCCACCGTGGCCCTCAGTGGCTTCCGGTTGAGCTTACCTAGTCTTCTGTTCCTTCCTGTTTTCCACATTTGCACCAGATGTGGTAGCCTTAAGTGGCTGATCCGAACAACTAAGGCTCTCAAGTATTCTAAACGAAAGCTGCCTTAACTCATGCTAAAAGAGGGATAGATTCTTTGACATTATTTTGGCTTTAACTGTTCTTTCTTCCAGGACCCCCTCCACTCTAGCTTAAGGGCCTCATCAGCCTCTGACCTCTTATAACGCTTCGTGTCTGCACTATAATTATATACAGGAAAGAACCACCCTTGTTGGCCTTATGGGTCTGTTTTTCCAAAGAGATTGTGAGTATCGACTGGACTCACAGGCCAGGGCTCAAAAATCGATTTAGATAGTGAATGCAGCTGAAATGCCAAAAATGTTCTAAAAAAAGGCTACACCAAAAGCACAAACAACAAAAGAAAAAATAAATTGGGCTATAACAAAATTAAACATTTTTCTGCTTCAAAGGGCACTACCAAGAAAGTGAAAAGACAATCCACAGAATGGGAAAAAATATGTTCAAATTACATATCTGATAAGGAACTTGTATTCAGAATATGTAATAAACTCTTACAACTCAACAATAAAAAGACAAAACCCAATTTTTAAACTAGGCAGTGGATTTGAATAGACATTTCTCCAAAGAAGATACACGAATGGCCAGTAAGCACATGAAGAGATGCTCGCTTTACATCGTCATTTCAACATGAAGTGAATGCAAATCAAAACCACAATGAGGGGCGCCTGGGGGGCTCAGGTGGTTAAGCGTCCGACTCTTGATCTCAGCTCAGGTCTTGATCTCAGGGTCATGAGTTCAAAGCCCCATGTTGGGCTCCACACTGGACTGGACCTGTGCTCAGTGTCCATGAATAGGAAAGAAAGATGATGCTGGGTGGCAAGCATCTAGGGACTTCCATTGGCCCCAGGTATTCTGGTGGCTCTCCAGGGTATGTCCTTATGGTTGTGGGGAAGGAAGAAAAGATTCCTATGCACAAGTTTTCCAGGGTTCCTGACTCTCTCAGTATTCCGAATTTCATGCAAGTGCATCTAATCTTCCCAACTAAACTGCAAATCTGAGGGCAGGCTTAAGTATTTTACGCCTGTTCCTTCTATATACATCGTAGCCAGCACTCCTAGCATAATGAATCAATCAAATGAATAGCAACTGTATCTAAAAAGCATGCTAAACAAGCTACCATGAGATTTTAATTCACTCCTTGGCCATTTTTCCTCATTGTAAAGCACCATTCAAATAGTCACTCTATGGTCCTGCAACCTCACCCATTTTACAGCACTTTGTAAGGAGAGGTTTGCAACTTCCATAGTCCTCAACCTTTCAGCATCTACTCTTTTGAATGTTAAATACAGCATCAAAGCCTTTTCCCATCTAGCTGTTTAGCCCTGGATGTGTAACATAAGCCTGTAGCATATGTTTTCCTTTCAGAATACCTGGGACATTGGTCATCTTTCCAAACCCTCCCCCAAACCCTATCATAGTCTCTGAACCCTGGGTCATGCCTGGGACAAGAGAGTAGAGTTCCCAGGTATATGTTTTCAGCTCAACCGTGAATCAAACTGGGAATGTTATGAGCCTATTTCTCTTGTTTCCCCTCTAGGAAAAAGTACTTGGAATATCACATGAAGAGGTAGACTGATGCATCAGAAGAGGTGTCATCTGGAATACTCATTATCCAATTGGGATTCTGTGTACATTGGTCTCAGCATAGAATGTGGGAGAAAATACAAATGCGCAAGGCCAAGGGAGCATTGAAGTTTCCCAAATCGTTGTTCCTGTGAATCCAGAGGCTTCAGGAGAGGCCTTGTCTGTCTCCAGCTCATAGAATGTAGTAACGTGGCCTGTGATATCCATGTTTCTCAGGTCCTCCACTGAATGTGGGAGGAAATCTAGGAAGACAAGTGGTAATTTTCCTTTCAAATGTTCAGAACAGAAACTGTCATCTTGCTTCTGTTGGCCACTGTAGGGAAATTTTGTTACAGACATTTGCTGATTCCATGAGGGCAAAATGATAAATCGTGCACGTGCTTACTCTTTGGTTTCTAGTACTGTTTGTTTTTAAACTACTTTTGGGATGGCCCAATAATGGCATTGTTTCAATGCCTACCTTTAGGAAGATGTTGCTGTTCATGGTGGTAGACATAGTTCAAAGAGACTGGAGTTCGCTGCTGTACCTACTAGTTTGGGGAAATACAGCCATATCTGCCTTTTGACTCCGTTCCCTAGAAATATTCTTTGGCAGTTTGAAAACTTGCATTTGGCAGAAAATAATTACTCCTACCACCCTTCACAGTCTCAGTGACCCCTCTATTTCTCAAGGTCTCTGAAACTTTCTTTGTTATTTTTTTGTGGTAGTGTAATAATTTGTTACTGGTGAAATAAATATGTGGAAAGACCACTGTCAAAAGAGTATCTTGTCGTTAAAATAAGTAAAAAGTTATAGTACTAAGATCTCTGTGAGGATCAAATGAGTTAATTGATAAAAAGCGCTTACAACAGTGCTTGGTATTGAGTGCTGAGCATTCACTTTTGTTCAATATTGTGTGCTGCCCTCAGCTAAGACGAACATTTCCTCTCAGAGCAGTCACTGATTGTTTTTCTGAAATTAATACTGTTCAGAATGAGGTCTTACAGTAAGTGAAATATGTTCCACAATTATTTCACAATTATTTAAAACAACAATTATTAAAAAAAAAACAATTTAAAAAATACTGTCAAATTATAATCTTAAAAATTTCTGGATCTGTTGCACCCAGGATGTAGCCTGATGTAAAACAGGTGTTTAATAAACCTTTGATGAACAAATACATGGATGATTTAATCAGACATACTTTGAGCTTCATTAGAAAACAGGACCTATCTAATATCCCATGCTTCACTACTCTACGCATTTTAATTAAAATGAGTTATTCTCTTTTGCTTCCTGCCACCTCCCCCCACCCACACACAGAAAATCATAAATATTAGGGATAAAGGAGTTTCCTTTTACAGAGGGAGACACAGGAGACTGCCTCTTCTCCCATGTTGATCCAACCATTCCACACTATTTGCAGTTTCCTAAATGTATCATGCAACCTTGTACCTCTAAGCATTCATAACAGTATTTTCTCCACATGGCGTGTCCTTGCCTCCCAGTCCCCTTTCCCCTTATTTCCACTAATTCAATTAATTCTGGCCCATCTTTCCAAATTCACTCCTTCATTTCCTCCAGGAAACATTTGCTAACCCTCCCTTGGCTGCCATAGGCCTACATTTGGATGACTTTCTTCAAAAGGATGCTCCATAACACATTGTTTATAGACATTATACTCAATACATTGTGCCATAAGAACCAGTCTTTGGCACTGAATTATAAACTTTTGTAAACAAGTATTATGTCCAATTTAACTTTGTCTATCTAATGCCTGGCACAATTTTAATGTACACCTGCAAAATTATATACCCTAGCCTCACTGCTATAACCTGTAAATCATTGAGATTGGAGTATGGCCCAAGATATGTGTCCTTCTAACAAACTCTTTCCAAATGTTCCAGTATTATCTGCAGCTTCTAGCCAGGATGAAGTAATAGTAACTGAGTTTAATCTCCTGCTTAAAACACTGGAAAAAAAAAAACCCAGACAAAATATATATGAAAGAATAGTCTTCAGTTTTTAAGACATTGTGCATCAGGTAATGAAGGACTGGTCGCTGAGAAATGAGAAATAAAGTGACCCCTGTGATTGCCCTAGAGTACTGCAGATAGCGTTTCCTGGCTGTGCTGGAGGGAGGGGAACCCACATAGGGCTCAGCAGTCTTCCAGAGTAGAGGAGATAGAGCCTTGGAGTCCAGGAAGGCCAGGGCGCTCAAGTCTGCAGGGCAAGTAATGGACAGAAGAGAATGGCACACAAAGCTCCAGAGATTTACAGACAGATGCCCTCAAGTTTTCAGATGAATACGGATCAGCACAAGCATGTGAAGAAGTTATTGAGGGGAACACTCTAAGGTTCACACAGGGCTGGGAGTAGTCCCTATTTCCACTAGCCAGAATGGAAAAAAATCTCAAAATTTGCATGGCAAATAAAATACCCGGAAGAATTTTGCCTCAGTAGTGGGAAAAAACAAGCTCTAGATTGAACGTGCTTCTGGTTCTGCCCAACAAAGATGAAGAGCCAGAACCAAAAGGACTAAGCTGTGATCATGTAACTTAGCTGTATTCCAGAACAAACTCAATACTCTTTATAGGATCACAGAAGTATCCAACACTCAACAAGGTAACATTCATAATCTCTGACACCCAATAACAAATTACAAGGTATGTAAAGAAGTGGGAAAATGAGACCTATAATGAGGAAAATCAAGAAAAACCACCCCAGAAATGATACAACTGATATAATTATTAAACAAGTACATTTAAACTACTGTAACTATATTCCATATATTCAATAAGCTGGAGGAAAGACTGAGCATGTGAAGAACACATAGAAATTATACATATGACTCAAATCAGAAGAAATCTATAACTCTGAGAGGAAAAATACACGGGATTGAATTAACAGCAATGAGACGTTGTACAAGAATAGATAAGTAAACTTAAAGACATAGCAATAGATCCAAAATAAAACACAGAAATAAGACTGCAGAGAAAACATTACCAGAGCAACAGTGAATTGTGAGATTACTTTTACTGGCCTAATTTAGGTATAATTGGAGTGATGACTTTCAAAATTTGATGAAAACTACACACCCACAGAACCAAAAAAAGTCAATGAATACCAAGCACACACACCAAAACAATGTAGAAAACTACACATCATAAGGCGCATCACAAACTGCTCAAAACCAGTGATAAAGAAAAAATACTTAAGAATCCAGAGAAGGGGGCACCTGGGTGGCTCAGTCTATTAAGCATCTGCGTTCAGCTCAGTTCAGGATCTTGGGGTCCTGGGATCAAACTCCACTTCGGGCTTCTCCTCTGCCCCTGCCCATCCCTCATTCACTCACTTTCTTTCTGTCTTAAATAAATAAATAAAATCTTAAAATTTTTTAAAAAAGAAGCCAGAGAAAAAGATACATTACATACAGAAAAACTGAAATAAACACAGCAAACTTTTCTTGGGAAATGATATAAGACAGAGGAAAGTAGAGTAACATCTTCAAAATAGCAGAGAGAAAAAACCGTGAACACGGAATTCTATACCCAACAAAAAGATGTTTAAAAAAAAAGTGAGGGGCGCCTGGGTGGCACAGCGGTTAAGCGTCTGCCTTTGGCTCAGGGCGTGATCCCGGTGTTATGGGATCGAGCCCCACATCAGGCTCTTCTGCTATGAGCCTGCTTCTTCCTCTCCCACTCCCCCTGCTTGTGTTCCCTCTCTCGCTGGCTGTCTCTGTCTCTGTCAAATAAATAAATAAAATCTTTAAAAAAAAAAAAGATGAAATACTTTGTGAGATGGTCAAAAGCTAAAAACTACTCACAAGTAGATTTGAACTACAAAAAATGTTAAAGGGAGTCCTTTAAGCAGAAGGAAAGTTATACCAAATAGAAAACTTACCTACAGAAGAGAAAGAGCACTGAAAATGATAAATATGTGAGTGAATATAAAACTCTGTTTCTTATTTAAATCTCTTATTTAAAAGATAATGGATCATTTAAAGGAAAAATAATAACAATGTATTGCTGTGCTTATAACATACGCAGAATACAAAATATAACAATAATAGTACAGAGGCTGGGAAGAGAGAGATGAAGGTATAATTATACTTTGTAAGTTTCCATACTATACATGAAGTGTATAATTTTACTCGAAAGTAGACTAGTAAGTTAAAAATGTATGCTATAAATCTAAAAAACCACTGAAATGTATACATACACCTACATAGTCACATTAAGATTTATAGCTAGTAAACCAACAAAGGTGATAAAATGGAATCATAAAAAAATACTTACTCCAAAAATAAAGCAGAAAAGGAGGAAAAGGGGAACAAAGACAGACAAGACAAAAAGAAAACAGATAGCAGGTTGTATCTTAAATCAAACCATAACAATAGTCATGGTAAATGAAGATGGTTTAAATATCCCAACTAAAAGGCAGAGCTTACTGGGTTAGGTTTAAAAAGCCAGACCAGCTATATGTAGTCTACAAAAAAAAAACAAAACAAAACAAAACAAAAACCACTTTAAAGACATGATTATGTTAAACGCAAAAGGATGAAAAAAGGATGGAGTGGCTATGTTAACATCAGCCAAGCAGATTTCAGACCAAAGAATATTAATATTATTGTCACTTAAAAATAATAAAGGTCAATTCATCAAGAGGACATAACAATTCGAACATTTATGCATCTTCCAGTGTGTTTTCTTCCACACCACCAGGAATTCTCTGACACCAGCTGGTTATCCTACAATTCAGCTCAATTCAACCATCTACCCAGAGATTATGTCAGATCCCACATGTTAAGGGCTTCGTCCCATGAGACTGGCTCCCCAAAACACAGTCTTTAGACATCATCCAGTCTTCCAACCAATAGGCTATATCAGAAGTTCCCATGACCTCCTCCCTGGGTTCAATTAATTTGCTAGAACAGCTAACAGAACTCAGGGAAACATTCTACTAACTAGTTTACTGCTCTATTATAAAAGGATATAACTCTAGGGCACCTCTCCCCCTCCCCCTGCTTGTGCTCTCTCTCAAATAAATAAATAAAATCTTAAAAAAAAAAAAGATATAACTTAGGAACCCCCAATTGGAAGAGATGCATAGGGCAAGGTATGGGGAAAGGAGCGTAAAGCTTCCATGCCCTGAGTATGCCACTCTCCCAGTACCTACATGTGCTCACCAGCCTGGACACTCTCCCAACCTCATCGTTTTGGGTTTTTATGGAGGCTTCATTACATTGGCATGATTAATTAAATCATCAGCTATTGCCAATTGATTCAACCTCTGGCCCTCTCCCTCCCCAGAGTCAGGGGGTGGGACTGAAAGTTCCACCCCCTCAGTTCACATGGTTGGTTCCTTTGACAACCCATCCATAGGTTACCTAGGGACTTTTCAAAAGTTGCCTCATTAACATAACAATAAACACCTTCATTGCTCTCATCACTTAGGAAATCCCAAGAGTTTTATTAGTTGTGCCAGGAGGGAGCAGGGACAAACACCAAATACAAGTTTCTTATTATAAATCATAGTATCACAATCTAATAACAGCTTCAAATTACACAAAGCAAAAACTGAGAGAACTGCAGGGAACATACTCAAATTCACAATCATGGAGATTTCAATGCCTCTCAGTAATCGATAGAACAAGGAGAGAGAAAATCAGTAAAGATACTGTAGCCTTCAGTGCTGCTAACCCACTAGACCTAACTGACATCACAGAGCATTAAAACCAACAATAGTAGAAAATACATCTTTTTCAGATGCATACAGAACATTTGCAAACTATATTCTGGGCCATAAAACAAATGTCAGTAAATTTAAAAGGATTCACATGATACAAAGAATGTTTGCTGATCAAGTGATAGTAAATTATAAATTGGTAACAGAAAGATATCTAGATAATCCCTCAAATGTTTAAAAATTAAATAACCCATGTCTAAATCACCCATGGATTAAAGAGGAAATTTGAACTTAAAAAAAATGAAAGAGGGGCACCTGGGTGGCACAGAGGTTAAGCTTCTGCCTTCGGCTCAGGGCGTGATCCCGGCGTTCTGGGATCGAGCCCCACATCAGGCTCCTCTGCTATGAGCCTGCTTCTTCCTCTCCCACTCCCCCTGCTTGTGTTCCCTCTCTCGCTGGCTGTCTCTATCTCTGTCAAATAAATAAAAAATCTTAAAAAAAAAAAGATTAAAAAAAATGAAAGCATAGCATATCAGAATTTATGAAAGGAACTTAAATACTTAGGGGGGTACTTAGTACTTAAGGGGAAATGTATAGCACTGAACACCTACATTAAAAGGAGTGGTCATTAATTGATGACTTCAGCTTGTACTTTAAACTAGAAAAGGAAATGCAGAGTAGGCATAAAAAAGGAAATAGGGGGGGGAAGGAAATAACAGGAATCAAAGAAATAGAAAAGAGAAAAATAGGGAAAAGCAATGAAATCAAAAGATGGTTTGTTGAGCAGATCAATACAATCTCCAGCCTGACCAATCAGGAGAAAAGGCACAAATTACAAAGGAATGAGAGAGAGAACATTACTATGGGTTCTACAGGTACTAAAAGGCTAAGAAGAGAATATTTATGCCCAAATTCAACAACTTAGATGAAATCGGCAAACTTCTTTTTTTTTTTTTTTTTAAGATTTTCTTTATTTATTTGAGAGAGAGAGAGCATGAGCAGTGGGGAGGGGCAGAGGCAGAGGGAGAGGGAGAAGCAGGCTCCCCGCTGAGCAGGGAGCCCGATGTGGGACTCCATCCCAGGACCCTGGAATCATGACCTGAGCAGAAGGCAGATGCTTAACTGACTGAGCCACCCAGCTGCCTGAAATGGACAATTTTTTAAAAGACAAACTACCAAAGCTCACTCAGGAAAAATAGAATGTAAAATTTTACATTTCCAAAATGGAAAACATTTTAGCAGTTCCTTTAAAAGTTAAACATCTATCATATGATCCAACCATTTCACTCGTAGGAATTTATTCAAAAGAAATAAATTTGGTCTAAAACTTGTACCAAATGTAACTATATTTGTGAAAGCCCTTAATGGGAAATAAAAACAGTTGAATGGATGAACAAATGTGGCATATCCAGACAATGGGATACTATTCAATTAAAAAAAAATAAGGAATGAACTATTGGTATATGCTGTAACATGGATATGAATCTCTAAGTTAAAGAAGCTAAACAAAGCACACACTATAAATTTGTTTATATAAAATTCTAGAAAATGCAATTAATTTATTGTGACAGAAAACAGGTCATTGATTGCCTGGAAATGGAGGGATAGAAAAAAGGAATTAAAAAGAGGCATGAGCATTTTGGGGTGATAGAACTGTCCATTACCTTGTCTTATTATTTTGTGGGTGTATACAACACAAAATTAATTACTGTATACTTCAAATACATGCAGTTTATTGTATGTTGATTATACCTCAATAAAGCTGTCATATATTTTTTTTAAGTGAAGGCAAAATGAAAACATTTTGGACAATCAAAAGCACAGTTTGTCATGATCAGATCAACACTGTAAGATATGCCAAAGGAAATTTCTTCAGCCTGAAGGAAAATTATACCAGAAACCCAGATCTATAAAGGAAATGAAGAACACCAAAAAATAATAACTATATGGGTAAGTAAAAATATTTTTCTCATGTTTAAATTTTTTTAAAAGATAATTTAAAAAAAGAAAATAAGTAAATTTTTAAAGATAATTGATTAAAGCAAAAACAATGTATCTTAATATAACATGCAGAACATGTATGACAATAAAACACAAAAGACTGGAAGGGAGAAATAGACTGTTGTAAGGTTTTTATATTATAGGCAAAGTGGTGTATTATTTCAAATAGACTATAGCAAGTTAAAGATGCATACTGTAAATCATACAGCAATGACTACATCTGAGCATAGCTAGTAAGTCAATAGCAAAAACAAACTGGAATCCTAAAAGATACACAATTCAAAAGAAGGCCAGAGAAGAGAAAAAAGAGGGAACAGATGGGACAAAAAGAAAATATCAAGATGGCAGACAAAAATCCAATTGTAGCAATAATTGCATTAAATGGAAATGGCTCAATACTGCAATTAAAAGGCAGAAACAGTATTGATAAAATGAAGACCCAACTATACTCTATGTTTTATGTCTAAACATGAAAGTGAGATAGGTTAAAATTAAAAGAATAGAAAAATAAATGCCAAACTAGTAAGAAAGCTGGAATGGGTACATTAATATCAAAGTGGACTTCAAGTCAAGGACTATGGCAGTAAAGAGGGACATTACATAATAAGAAAAGGGTGAATTATTAAGAAGACAACAATCCTAAATCATGCAGAGCTCAAAATGAAGCAAAAGTGACAAAACTAAAAGGGGGAAATAGACAAGTCCACAATTAAGGTTGATTTCAACACTCTTTTCCCAGTAATTGATAGAACAGAACAAGAAAATCAGCGAAGATCTAGAAGACTTGAACAACAGTATAAACCAAACTGATCTAATCAAGCACTTTTTATTGAACACTGTATCCAACAACTGCAGAATACTATTGTTAAATAACAAAAATTCAAGTAAATTTTAAACATCTAATTGGCTTTTATTGAACAATTCATGAATTGGCAGCATCCCATCTAGGAAGCAGAGGATAGCTCCAAAGGGCTACAGAAAAGGAAGGGTTTTTAAAGGCAGGACAAAGAAATCGTAAACAGGAAAAAGGATTATTTCGGGTGAGGTCACCTTCCTTTGGGGAACAAAAGAATCTTATTAGGTGGATTGCTTCATCTTCCTTTGGGGAACGGGGGAGCCCATGTGACAGATAACCTTATTGGTGCTGACCAGAAAATTCCTGACAGGTTAAGACTACATTTCTGGGAGAGGTTGAAATGGCAATTAAGTTAAGTATTACACCCTGGTTTGTTGATGTGGCCTAGCAAAAATGACTCCATTCTCAGCCTGTGATTTTTTCTTTTTAACACTACTCAAGTGCCCATAAAACATTCACTATGATGGACCACAGTCTGGCCCGTAAAAACAAGTCTCAATAAATTCTAGAGTTAAACTCATACAGAATACTTATGACCATTATGGAGCTAAATGTGAAAATAACAAAATGATATCTGGAAAATCCCCAAATATTTAGAAATTACACACACTTTTATGTAACCCATGGTTCAAAGAAGAAATCACAAGTGAAATTAGAAAATGTTTTAACTGAATGATAATGAAAACATCAAAATTTGTGGGATGCAGCTAAAGCATGCTTAGAGGGAAACATATAGTTTTAAATGCTTTTATCATAAAAGGAAGGTGTAAGATCAGTGGCTTAAGCTTTCATCCTAAGCAACTAGCAAATTTAATCCAAATAAGTAAAAGGAAGGAAATAATCAGCAGAAAACAATGAAAGAGAAAATGGCCATAGAATAGAGAAGAATAAATTAGAACAAGAGCTGATTTTTCAAAAAAAAAAAAAAAAAGATCAATAATAGACATACCTTCAGTTTGACTGACCAAGACACAGATTACCAATGTCAGAAATGAAAACAGACATTGAATGGATAAGAGACACACTTTATGCCAATAAACTGAAACTTAGAGGAAATGGACAAACTCCTCAAAGACATAAAAGATGAAAATTGACATAATAGAAAATATAAATAGCTCCAGATCTAAATTGAGTTCTTACTTAAAAACCTTGTCATGAAACACATCTGCACCTAAGAATCACAGCATTGCATAAAACTTGAGGCCTCCTAATCCTTTCCTTCCCAAGGAACCCCCCAAGAAAAAAGGACTCTAATTACAGGACAAAACACAGAAGTCTTCAAGGCCATGAAATTGGGTAATGGTAGGGGGGGAGCTTTTGGTAGGATGATCAGAAGTCAAAAAGCTCTTAAATAATCTTTTGTCTGCCATACAGCTAGTGTATGATGGGCCTCACACTGTCTCTTGTGAGAGGTATAAATTACTTTGGAATGCAGAGCAAGACTAGAGAAGGGGCCAAGAGAGAAGGACTCCTCCAATAGACATCTGGACAGAATAGGATACTTCACAGGTGTTTGGCCTCCAGCGGACTCTACCTTGTAATACTATTCATTGCCTAGAATGCCTTAGGTACAAGCAGCTCTCTGGAACAGGTAGTGGAACTGGCCAATTAAAGAGTCAAGGTTCAGAAAACTCTATTAGAGCCTAATACCAACAAATACTGAGAGATTCAATGAGTTCAGACATGCCTTGGCAGTTAATTAAAATGAAACAGAGATTAGAATCTCAATCTCAATTTAGTGTCCTTTTCCCTCCACCTACTGCCAACTGCCTCTGATCAAAATTTTGGACTGGAGTTTTTCATACTCAAACTGGGCATTTCCTGTCAAGCGTGGGTATTAATCAGTTCATTATTGAGGAAAAAAAGGGGGGGTCACTTAGCATAGTACCTGGTGCACAGTAAATGCAGGGCAATCTTAGCAAAATTACGCCTTATTTTTGGCCTCTTAATTGGGAAAGATTAGCTTTATATGGTGATTAATGATTAATTTACAAATACTAATCTTGGGTAGATAATTTGCAGCGTGGCGGTAGTGGCGGTGATATGGAGACTGCATGGGAACAGCAATCTGAGTACAGTGTAGGAAAAGGAAAAATATCTTCTAAGTTCTTGAGTCGGATCCCTGTGACATAAGAAAGCAACAAGAGAAATGCACACAAATATATTAATAGAAATTTTACATGACACAGGAGCCCTTATAAGGAAATGAAGACCGAATGAGATGGTTAAACCTGTTTTATGCTAGCTTTGATGAAAACTGGAAAGTCATGGAAAGATATGCTAGAACAGAGTATGGGCTGTGTGTAACACACTGGGGCCAACTCAGCAAGGCCGGTTTGCTCAGAGTCCTCTTCTGTGTCCCTTTGTCTTTGGAGGTAAGGATGCTCCTTTCCTGAGTACAGGGACGGCCTTCTCACATTAGGGTTTGTGACCTGCTTCAGGGGAACGTCAGACAGTTCTTCTTGCACACGCCATTTCTCAAATTCTTTCAGCTTAAAATATACACTATGCTAAGGTGCCATATTATGGGGTATCATGTCCTGAACCCCATCAACAGTCATTTACCCTTTATTTTCAATTTACAGAAATACTCATGCAAAAAGACTGTATAAACTCAGCAGAAAACCCACCTGCAGAAAAGGACCCAAAATTTGCACTGTCCTTCCCATTCTTGAGCCTGCCTTTAATCAGGCAAACCAAAACCATGGTTCTGCCCACAGCACAACTTGTCATTTTTGTTTTCCAGAAGAAAGAATGGGAGGGTCAGCAAAGAAGTCAAGGTGAGTTCACTTACTCAAGAGCATCTGCTAAGAAAAGAACTTTACACTAAGATTTGTTCCATCTAACCTAATGCCAAATAATAAAGCTTCCTGTCAAACCAGCAAACTTTGACTCAAGCAGGGATCTAGTGGTTTTGAGTTCTCATTGGTTCTTTAATCCCTCTCCGGAAAGAGTATTGTAGGGGAGGAAAATAATGTTCTATCTTTCTAAGTTCTTAGCTGAGACCCTTGTAATAAAAAACAGATTAACAAGAGAAAACAAATTTATTAACGTGTACACCTTATGTACGCATGGGAGATACTGAGAAACTCCCCAAAATGGCTTAGAATTCAGGCTTAAATATCATATTAATAGGAAAAGGGGAGGGATGATGTAGACATCTCAGGGAAGAGTGATTTTTAGGAAAGATGAATGGGCCCTCAGAAGAGCAGGTGGGAAGTGGGACAGTTGTGGCAAAGTTCATCTGGCTGTTTTTTCTAGTCTCTTCTAAGAATCAATTTTCCCTGGTTGATGAAACTCTCAGGGAGGGGATTTATGATTTATGACAAGTGTGTTCCTTGTAGAGGATCTGTCTTCAGGCAGATAAGGGGAGCTCAAAGAAAGCGTCTATCTGTATTTGCTGTTTTTAAGGTGCCTACCCGACTCAAAACAATCAAGATGCCCAAGTGGCATCTTTTGAGGTGGTATATTCTGCTACCCTCAGTATCATGGCGTCCTGGGCTCTACCCCTGGGGGAGCAATGTTCATTTTTAAAGCTAATCTGAAGGGGGAGGTTCGGCGTCCACAGCCTGGCTCCTTCCAGGAATTGAGCGAAAACCACGGCAGGACGCACAAAATGTTTTCCTTATTCTCTATTCCCAATACAGGTATGGCCGAACACTGAACTATGCAACAGGCCTTCTCAAACCTCTCTTCCAAGGTTGTATTTTATTTGAAATGCAAACAATAAAGGTGGGTTTTGTTACCTCTGAAACACAAGTCACAGCAAAGCACAATCCGCTGTTTTAATACCTTGCTAAAAAGAAATGACACTTTTATTTTCCACTGTTTTATTATAAAAATCAACATTTCATTTGTTACAACTCAGCTTATTGTAATAATCAAAAGGGAATTTATACAAGGTATTTTTATACAGTTTACAATTAAAGCACTTATTTTACAAAAAGGGGGAAGTGAATAGTGGACAAGGGCTGACCAAATGTTGGCCATTAAAATATAAATACATCCTTGCAAAGCACCATCGTACCAAAGTCCATGAACAAGAAACACCAGCTGACTTTAAGACAATAACAAAGATTAAAGCTTAAGAAAAAATTTAAAAACACAAAGGATAAACATCTGAAAGCAGCACCAGATCCTTCACTTGCAAATAAGGCTAGTCCAGCTTAAGCTTCTTGGTATCCTCTTAACTCTTTTCAAATTTTCCTACTAACCCCAGATATTTAATTTAATGTAAAATTAGATTTATTCACTTTCTTTTCTTTTTAAATTCATATTTAGGTATACCTATCTAGATAGACCTATATATATATATTTATATCCCTGCCCTGCTTATATTTGTTTAAAAAAATGGACAGTTAGGCATAAGCAAAAGCACATTGTCTCTAAATCTTTGGTGTAAACTTTTCGGTAAACCCTAAGTAATGGTGAAAATCTACAAGTTAGTTTTTGTTAGGTCTATATTTTGAGTACAAGAAATCACATAGTTTATAGTTGTATCTGTAAACTCATGAGGATTTTTTCCAGCAATAAACTTAATAATAGCTTAAGGATGCCTTATGAGAAAGAAAAACTGAGTAAAATTTACCCGGCCTGAGGGAGGGTGAAGTAGTAAGAATATTAGATCTTACTAACCACCCCCTTCTAACTCAGGTGCAGGCTTAGTTTGAAGAGATGCAGAAGCAAGTCCAACGGAAATGTCCTGAGTATACGGATTCACAAAGCTCCTAATTTAAAAATTTTAAACTATAAATGTAAAATGTTATCCCCTAAAACTGAAAATTTCCAAAGCCAAAATTTGGGACTATTATGAAATGATGCCATCCCAGAAGTCAGAACCACACATATGCTACCAGTACTTTCTGAAATCATCTGTTATTTCTCTTGGCTCATTTTAGGCTTCGGATAAAGAAAGGAATACCAAATAAAATTAAACTTGAGTTTAAGAATTCTGAGAACATGTTTTAAACAACACTTGATTATAAACTTATGACTCAGTCCCTGTCTACACTTAGTGTATAGTCTCATTTGTGGATGCCCACACATTGGTTGGCCAACTGATATTCACATACTCATAGCCACACTCCAAACATACTATGTATGTCATTATACAGACTTAAGCTTATTAAAAGCTTGGGATATGAAAAGCCCAAGACTTTTGTTTCTCAATTTTGTTAGATGTGTAATGGTAACCAATACGTAGCTCTTATGGCATGCAAATCAATGAAGTGGCAAGTTTCCCCTGCAAGAGAAAAAGCAATTTTAAAAACTACGTTTCTAGGAATCGAATCTAGGCACAGGACTCCACTAGCACAACTATCACAGAGAAGCAGGAGTCTTATTATGATGGCTGGTATCAGGTTACATAAACATACAAAGATGCATGAATAGGCTAGGTAAGCCACAGCTACTAACTGGGCTCGAAGTATTCTTCATTAATAGGCGTTGATGGCAAAACAAAAAGATTTTACCCCAAACTTAATCGCTACCTAATGCAGATGGTGGTTATTTTTATATATTATCAAAGTTGGAATTGGCCTTATATAAATTACTGACTTTAGAGTATTTTAAAATGATGAACAAATACAATCCTCAATTCATGCTAAAATTTTACTGCTCAAAAGCCCTGCCCCCAAATTATTGGCCTGTTAGATGAAAATGTACTGTAAAGTCTTCATTTCTAAATATATATCATCCCTTTAGAACAGCTGTTCTCAAGGGTCATATATCACAAAGTATTTTATATTAAAATTAAAATCATTAAAATAACTCTTAGTTTTCTGCTAGACAGACAGCATCTCACGTATGCTACTACAGAAGAGGGGCAGCAGGCGTCAAAGGCATAATAAAATTTCATGAAAGAAAAATTAATACTGAGAAATTCTATCCCTTAACTCTGCTTTTTCTTGTGACTATGCCATTATCTGATTTAAGCACCAAAATTCCTTGGCCACTGTTCAGAAGACCAGGGCTCTGAAGGAGGCAAGTTCAAAATTATAAAAGTTCCGAGTTAGAAAGACCACCTCAGTGAAGCCTAGTCTACTATACAGGGCAGAAAGGGTACGCTGTGCTAGAGCTCATTTCTCAGATAATTTTTTTTAAATTTTTTTTATTATGTTAGTAACCATACAGTACATCCCTGGCATTTCTCAGATAATTTTAATCACACCAGTAAACAGGCATACTGTAAGACATATGTTCAAAATTAAATACCTTAGTATTTAAGGAATCTAATAACACTTTATTCCTTTTTACCTCATGGATAATGAATATAGCAATACACCAGATTCCAAACCCTTTTCCACTTTTTCCCCTGATTTGTGCTCATGTTTATTTTTTACTTTCAGTTTTTCCAATTAAATCTCATGTTTAATACTCAAGAGAGTTTACCTAAGCTTAACTGTCCATGTAACCTGAGGGCCAATCTTTCCTGAATTTTGATAATTCTCTCATTTAAAGGTACCCTCCCCAAAATAATAAGAATCCATCTCAACTACCCCAGAAAGAGGATTCTGAGATTAAGCGGAACTGCCTTCAAATAATTTCAAACAAATTGGCACACAAATCAGTATTTTGCAAGAAGAGGCCATTGCCATCGCAGTACAAGCACTTGGACTGAGATATAACAAGGCAATATTCTTCTTAATTCGTTATAGTGCAAGTTTCCACATGGGAAGCCCACCGGATAAAGATGCACATTAAAAAATGTAAACATATAGAATTCTCAAATTCTAATTGATACCCAGTTATTGCTAACCTTTCCATCTTCATTTAAGCATCAAAGGCCCTCGTGTCACAGAATGCAACTCCAGGGTCCATTCTGTTAGACTGTGAGCACTTTGTCCACCAACAGGAAGAGTTAATGCTTGTTTGACTGAAATGCAAGACACTGATGGATCACCATTTATATGCAAAATCAAGTGCACCTGATTCATATAAGGTGTCCCCAACAATATACGCATTATTCTGAAACCACATTTTTTTCTCTTTAACAAGTTTCCTTAGGTATTTTTAATTGCTTAAAAAGTTACTTCACCCCTGCCAAAATTCTAAATCTTTTCTTCCATTGTTTTCTCTCGGGCCCTAAAAATCCAGAGAGGTCTCAGCAAGACAGAATTTAAAAAGAAAAAAAAAAAAGCATTCTGTAACTAACTGACCAACAATTGTTAAAGCAAAAAACATTAGTGTAAAAACACATTCAGTTTTGGCAGAGAAGTGCTGGAAAAGCAGGAAACTAACTTGTGGCAAGGTGGCAGAGCAGTGCTAGAATCATCCCACACGTCAGCCCGAAGAGCTGAAGATACAGCAGCCCAAGGACCACGCAGGTCAGGCAGATGACGTAAGAGCCTTCCATTATTCCCCTCCACCCAAGTTCTGACAGCTGAGAAGTTATTAGTTGGCCTTCTCATTTAATCCATATTGGTAAATTTGTTAAATCATCTTAATCCATAATGGAATAAGAGAGAACACACACAAATATATAAAAGGTGAGTATAAGAATAATTTGTGGATAATTTGAAAACAATCTAACATTCACATTGGGTAACAGGAAGATATTAAACTCACGTCACACATTAAGAGGTATGTATGTAGACATCATTCTGAGAAAAATTGGCCTAAAGAACATGAAAATGTCATAAACAGTTAATAAAGGGAAAATCTAATGATAACAAAAAATTCTCTTTTTAAATAGATTGTCTCTAACCGGAACATATTTAAATGTTTTACTAGGAAAAATATATATATATAAATGATTTCATATTGTGTAATTATATGCTGAAAGTACTGCAAGGATATATGATTAATTTACAACAAAAACATAATGGTTAAATTTGTAATTCTTAAACATTGCCTATATGTGTTGTAAAAAGAGATTTTAATGAGCATTAAAACATTCTTGGAAGAGGAGCAATAATATGTCTAACCTTTGATCATTATGCAAAAACAGCAGTCAAACTGAAGAGCTAAGCCTACAGAGGAATGGAGCTAGTAGAAATATTAAAGTGAAACCTTAATTTAGAAAATTCCATTTAATCAATCCTCAGATAAAAAGCTGTGAATAAATCATGGTATCTTGGCAAAATGGCCTACAAAGCTGCTGGGGGAGGAAGCAAGGTAAAAACACCTAGAGAAAAAATTAATTCTTTTGACAGAGGTTGTGGGTTCTAAGGTAGGGACAGAAGACTTGCACACGCAAAGAGCCCCACACCATCTCACTGGAAGCGGATCTCCTACAACAGCAACACCCAGAAGGGATTTTTATAAATACCTATTTTCCTCACTAAAATAATTGGATTCCTAGAGAAAACAAAGCCCTTTGTCCAAAGTTAGTTTTAATTCCTTTTTTTAAATTCCTTTTGTGATTTCTTAAACTTGTTGGCCCTCAAATATTAGTTAACATGAAGGCTATTTGGCTACTTCCAAGTATCTCTGGTTTGCTGCTCTGAGATGGACTTACATTTTTCTTCTTCTTCTTCTCTCTCTCTCTTTTTTTTTTTTTTGGTATCAATAAAGCCCAGACATTCCTGGTCAGTGATGCCTTTATTATTCCTGTTTCCTTTGTACTCAGTCACTTCACTGGGTTTAAGGCATGCTTTGTGTATTTAGTTTGCAAAAATAAAACTTTTAGTACAAATTTATTTTTTATACAAATTTTTATGGCACAAGCAGCAAATCTGCTGTTTTAAGAAAATATATAAATATCCTTTTCTTCTGTACAAATATCTCCAGTATTCCCTACCCATTTATAATTTTTAACTGTACATGGTCTGCCTCATCTTTCTCTAATAGCTCCCTCCCCCCCTCCAGGTCTCAACCAAATTTGTATTTACATTTTTGCATTGGAGGCAGTCAGAGGAGGAGGGCCCCTCCTCAGGAGGAGTCTGTACAGGGAGAGGGCGGTGGTGGGTAGAGGTGATGAGAGTAGCTCCTCTCTGTGTATGGAGAAGGTGGGCAGCTTTCATAGTTCTCTTCTGCTGACAGGTATTGGCTTCGGGGTGTGGGAGGTGGGGGCACAGGCTCTGAGTCATAGTTCAAGTCACTAGTGTAGCCCTTGGCTGTTGCCACTGAGGTCATTCTCCGGCTGGGAGCATAGTCACTGTCACAAACATCTGTGCTGCAGGGTGTGGTAGGGGGTGCAAAGTGCCGGTAGCTGTACGGCCTGTAGCTGGTATGGGGGAAATCAAGAGAAGCAGACACTTAGTTTTACAGAAAAGCAGTGGTCCCTATCAGTATACAGAAGTATTAGATGTAAACTTCACTCAAGATAACACACTACTACAATTTAAATTTATACAGACCAGGAGGCAATTTGCAATGGTCAATTAAAGGAGGAAGATAGCATGTATTTCATATTTGCAAATAAAATGTGACTAGAGGCATTTAAAAATTGATAGAATGGCAATGCAGAGGTAAACTCAACCTAGCCTCTTGATGTGCTCTTAGACCTTGAAGTTAACCCGTATCACTGAATAACAAAGAACTATTCAAATACTTAATGATCATCTCTGGAAAATCTGTTATACATTTTGCATTTAGTCTACCTGTGGACAGACAGACCTCACCAATTTCTGCTCTTCCACAGTCTGTGAGAAGAATGGGTCTTCACATATTTGATCCTACTCAATCATGTTAGTATTCCTTTAACATTCTTTAACTGCTCTATAATTTACCTAATGAATAATTTAATGATGTCTGAAGACTTCATTCTCTCTTTAAAACAAATATTGTGCAAGCCATGCTGAATTTTGGTAGACAGCGAAAGGGGCGTATCTATCCCATTACTGTTACTATCAGCAAAGAGAAAGTGCTGTGGTTTGGGGGAAAGAGTTTTGATCCCCTGTGTACAGACAAGCATACTGTCCTAACAACAAAATGATCAATTCTAAGTATCCATGTAAGACCAGTGTATTTTCTAATATGTATTTCAGAGACCTAATTTATTTCTTATACTTGTTGTTCTACCTTTTCAAATAATCTACGGTTGTTAATCAAGTCTGCGGCACGGCTAACTAATAAAAAAGGAACTGAGAAGACATGAACACACTAATGAAAAGAAGAGCTAAAAGTGCTAGCCTTTCTAGCCTTTCTACTTCTCTCCATAACCTCATATACCACTTATATTCCAAACATCGTAAAGTTGGTCTTATTTCATATTCATCCCAGTCAAGGTTTCTTCATATGCTTTGTCATCGAAGTGACTACAATAGAGGGGCAGGACCATGCGTAACACTGAAGTAAACAATCCATGAGAGACCCAGTGCTACAGAGCTCCACGGGATACTATCCCAAATATAAACCATTTGCTATCACCAGGGTTTGCTTCAAAAGAAATGGCTGCCAAAAGACTAGAAGTTACATGACCTGCTGAGCAGGTTCTCAAGCGTTTTTACTACCAATATTGACATGATGTCATAATACTTTTTAGGTTTTATCTTTCTGTCCAATCAGGCAAACTGAGTCTTGGTGAAATTTCTTGGCTCAACATTTAAAACATTTTCATGGCGGGGGGACCCAGTTAAGAGAAAAGGAAATAAAATTAGCAAAATTCTTTTATTCTTTTATGTTCCAGGCTGGACAAAAATCTCAACAAATGATGAAAAGTGTGACTCAGAAGAAAGAAACTGGGCTTAATTTGAGACTTGGGAAATGGTCAAATAAGAAATGTTTTTGATGCAATTATGTTCATTTTAATCGAACAATGTTTTATTCAATTTAAATATATTAATTTTCATTTATTTATTTATTTCTTAAGTAGGCTCCCTGCCCAATGCAGGGCTTGAACTCATGACCCTGAGATCAAGAGCTGGATGCTCTACCAACTGAGCCAGCCAGGTGCCCCCAAGAAATTCATTTTTTAAAAATAAAATTTTAGGTCCTTCATTTTGTTTTTTCAGTTTACAGGTTTCTGCTTCCTATTTTGGCTTTTTAGAACAAACCAGTGGCAAGGAAAGCAACATTTACAATACAACATAAAAACATCACTTCAGAATCAAGCCTGTCTCAAATAGTCTTACCTATGAATTGAAATGCGAGTTCTGAATAAGATACTGTTAACAGTTTCACTTGGTTCCTATATATCTGTAAGGTTGTATCAGGATAATTTGACTAGAAGTCTAGGAAACACCTTAACTAGAAGATAACAGGCACTGGAGGGATGCCAATAAACACAGCACTCAGCATTTACACAGAGACTACCAAGCTGCTGACTCTCTGCTGGCCTTTGAAAGAAGATGAAAAGAGTAAGGATATAATACACTAGTACCTCACCTGCTCAATACGCTCTAAAGACACAAATCAGCAGAAAGGCCTAATTTTCCACTTTGTCTTACAAATATATTTCATTTATTTTAGCGAGTCATGATTTAGTCCAAGGAATTTTATGAGAAATTTTTCATTCCAGGTTGTAAGAAAGTATGTGAAGCAACGGCTAACTTCAGTTTCTCTCCACTTCTCTCGAATTCTGTGCTCTTAGTCCCCCTGCTATTTACAGCTCTCACAACTCTCTGAAGTTAGGTTTGACTGACAGTCTAAGAACCGGTTATTGGATAGTCTTAAGTCAATAGACTATCAATCAAACCTAACTTGAGCAGTAACCTATTTTGAGATCAGTTATTTTGGTGGGTAACTTCTCCTTAGAATACTGCTAAAAAATTAGAGGCTCTAAAAGCCAGCATTTGTGAGTCTCTTTAAAAAATGTATAATGCCCGAAAGAAAAGGATGTGTGATGGGGCAACATTAGCATTACCATCAAACCCACAACCAGAATATTTCTTTCTTCTAATAAATACTTGGATTATACTAGAGAAGATATGTATTACCTGTAGGACCTATGAGTGGAAGGACTATTCGAAGAATAACCAAATTCCATAGTGTAATGTGATCGCTCTGTGGCTGGGGATGGTGGAGGGTTCAAAATCTAAATGGAAAAATAATTAAATTATTAAAATAACAATAGTCTATGACACATAAAGAACATTAGACTTTCTTATATGCTCTTCCTTCATCTGTCTGTATTCCTTTCCATTACACAATTAGCACAATCTTTCTTTCCCAAAGAACTGATCTCAAATAGTGCTTTAGGAGTGGGGGCTCTCCGCTCCCTAAGACACAGTTTCATCACGGCTAAACAGTGCAATGTGGTAAGAAGGAAATCTGTAACTCACTGGTTTAAGTTCAGCACAGCTGAGTTCTGTTTTTTAATTACAAATGTTTAGAGAAACATCACTGACTTAGGAGAAATACCAGGTATGCTTCCTTTTTTGGGGAGGTCACAGAATGTAGATCCTGAGCCTCTCAGGAGATACTATTCAGTGGTCCTACTTTTATCCAAACTATGAAATTACTGCCTAGTGCTTTCAAATATGCTGGTTACCACACAGTCAGCTTAAAAACTTAGATTTAAGAGCCCTTGCATGGTGGTGGTAAATCCTACCCGTGAGCCCTATATGCCTAAATTCTATACTAAAAAACTTTTTACATTACCACCGAGTACCCCCATTTAAGTTAAAAATCTAGGATCCTATTTATCTTAGCAATCAAAGTGAAACAAAGGAAAATAGACTGCTTACTGCGGGGAAGTAAGTGCCTTTGGTACTTGAAGAACTACTCGATGATGCTCCTGTGACATGAGCTCGGTCGTAAGGGGGTCCACTGCTTCCCCCCATGATACTTAGGGAGCTGATCATTGATTTACCTCGAGACATTCCTAAAATGAAGGAGGATAAATACTGAAGATGAATAAGATCTATAAAAATTATTTCCATGCATAAAATGTTTTTACTCAATACTAGGATTACAAATACCAATAGCCAAATAGTTTGATTTTAAAACAATTTATGCCCTCTTTTCCTAATAATAATTGAAAAAACTTATGGAGAAGGGAAATGAATATTCTCTAGAAGTGAACACTTCTACTGAGAGCTGGCCTAGAACAAGGCCAACTAAATAGCTCCCATCCCTTCTGTCCAAGGATAGAAGCAGAGCTCTTCAAAATAAGTTTTCAACCTTGGAGGATCTGCAGAAGAAAGACTATGGGGCGTGGAGGCTGTAAAGCAGGATAGATTAAACAACAGATTTACTCAAGAGGAAACGAAATCCACTTTTAAGGGCATTAATACAAAGTACAGAAGATTACTTCTTCATCTACTGGATGCAAATGTTGTTGGAATCACAACCACCAATGCTAAAGAAGAAATTCTATTATTTTCCACGTGACTTCCCATATTCCACTATCTGAAAATAGGTACAGCAACAAGGAATCATTATCATCAACAGTTTCAAAATCGTATCTGTTTTCTTAGATTTACACCCAGAATAAGTTCTTACTTTCCGAGAGCTTTTGCCTGACACTTTCTTCTCCATACTCATTTAAAAAAAGCTGCTTTTCGCTATGGACACCAGAAGACACTGAAAAGCAAGCCGTACTTCCTTGGAGTAATTTGGTCTACCCAAGTACACAGAATTTCTGGCTACCTGGCTATGCCTAAACAAACCCTATAAGATAATATAGCCCTCCTGGCTATCACCCAGCTATTTCCAAATCTTTGCTGAAAAGGAATCTTTATTTATTTATTTTTTTACCACCTTTAATTGCTGGGCTCAGTAGTACTGAGGTCGCCTGGTAGTGTACCTAAAGGACCTGTGGTTTATGACTCTTCACCAAATGTCTAGCTATTCACTTTCAGGAGAGTACATCCAGAAATGCAGTGGATGTAGTACGTGTGATAAATGTAGTCAGTATGTATAAATGCACGTATTATGTATTTGCTTTATAACCTTTTATAAAAAGAGTGCTAAAAGTAAAGAGAACATTTGTTCTTAGAATTTTTTAAATCCAAATTTTTTAAAACCAAAGTAGCCTAGTTTGAAATAGACTCTAGGCAATATCCTATTTCCATAATGGAAAGTTGGCAATCCTGCCAGGATCCCAGACTTGATTCTCAATGGATCAGTCTTCACTCACCTGGAAGAGATCCTGACAAAGAACTTGGATGTGGCACATAACCAAGGGGCACAGAAGCTGGTCCATGAACGACATAGTCATTAGTCATGGTTTCCCCATCCCCCTTCATACGTGGACACAACATTCTCTGGCAGATAAAGTATATGGTTCCAGACACAAAAATGGTGACAATTACTCCAATAACGGAACCAACGGTGTTGGTGGCCTGTGGAGCTGGTTCCTCAGTTGGATCTGAAATGAGAATGCAGTACAGTTATATACTGCAGAAACAACTGTAGACTCAGAGTAGTTATTAAAAAGAGGGCTTCTGAGCAGAATGTGAGCTGGTGAAGACAAGTCACAACCATTTTTTTGTTTCTATAAATACATATACACCATGCCCCATTGGGTATACAGGTAAATATCATTAGCAATCAAAATGAACTATCTTTAAGTGAAGACAGAAATAAAACAATACATTGAAAAATATATCTATAAATTGATAAAAACAAAGATGTAAGTGAATCATACATTTAAGCATCATTAAGTTTTAAATACAAAAATAAAATTTATCCTACTTCATTTTGTATATCATAAAATAACACGGTTATTATGAATTTCAGAGAAAATTTTAGGGCCAAAAGGGATGGACCTAGGAAAGTCATCAAATGTTTTACCAGGCATAATGAAGAAGCCAAAAGTAGCTCTGAGCTTGATGTTAGGTTTGAAAAGTGACATACAGGCCTGGTGAGATTAGAAGCTAAAGAGAGCATTAGCTCTCAGGCCCAATATGCTGGTGCCTTCAGGGTGAATCTATTGCCTGAGGGCAAGAAATGTAAGGTCTCTGATACTTCAGTACTTACAAAGCCCAGAGCCTGAGAGCAATAGAGGAAGACCCTGCCCATGGCATTCACCTTCCTGAGCTATCTGAGGCTTTAGAAGCAGGGGGCATCAATATTACAGGTAAACAGTAAAAGGGCTCGTCAAGTTTAGAGCATTACTCTTCTATTTAGAAGGAAAAATCCTTCCATTCTGAACAGTCAGATTATATCTTACACTGCAGATCATATATATATATGTGTGTGTGTGCGTGTGTGTGTGTGTGTGTATTTAATTAATTAATTTTTATTTATTTATTTTTTTGAGAGAGAGGGGAGAGTGTAAGTGGGGAAGAGGGGCAGAGAGGGAGGGAGAGGGAGAGAATCTAAAGCAGACTCCCTGCTGAGCACAGAGCCCTACAAGAGGCTCAATCTCATGACCCTGAGATCACGACCCGAACTGAAATCAAGACTCAGATGCTTAACCGACTAAGCCACTCGGGCCCCATAAACTGCAGATCTTTTAAAAACCTTCCTTCTGCTTCGTATTACCTTAAATCTCCCACACCCACAGCTAAACTTGCCCTCTGACAGATTAAACAAACAAGAAAAAAATGCTATCACTAAGTTACAGGGAACACAGGGGTTGCCAGCTACATATTTCGTCTGTGGACTCTGGGGTACATATTTTCCCTAGTCCTTGTGAGCAGCCATCTATCTTTTTTATTCCTTTCCAGTGCCTTGGCATTGCTTTCCAATGCCAACCTTCAAGAAAGAATAGTTTATACTCACTATCCCCAATTCTTAGTCTCTGGGTCACATCTTAACTCACGGAAATCAGGATTCTATCCTCACGGCCACAGAGAAACCTGTCAGGCAAAGGTCACTAAACTCTTCATCTTACCGACCTCTCCCTCTCCAAACATTCAATACCGATGGCTCCTGTTTTCTTCTCAAAAATGTCTCATCGATATCCTTCCAAGATACCACTCTCTTAGTTTTACTATCTCTGATTATTCTTTTTCTGTTTCCTTTGTTGGCTTCCTTCTCTTCCATCTCTTAAGTGCAGGTGCTTGCTAGAGTTCTTGCTACGTTCTTGTAGAGTTCTTTCCTCTACTTAACTCTGAGAGACTTCATTCACTGCCTCAGCTTTAATTATCTTTAATAAACTGAAGAGGCCAAATCTCTCCCTTGGCTAAAGATCTGTACAGTTGACAACTTCCTGAACAGTGTCAACGGGATATCCCACTGACAACTTGAATGCAACCTATCTATCCTGCACTCATCTTTACCAGTGTCCAACATGTTTCGTGGATTCCAGGGATAAAGCAGATCATAAGTAAATGATGGCACCTGTGGCAAATCAAAGGCATTTAAATTAAGTTTTAAAAAAGTAATAGAAAACCTAATCAGCCAAATATTACATCTGCAGCCCAAGATAAGGAACGATCCTTCAGTTTTCAGTCTCTGCTATATATTCTAGTTAATGACTCCAGTCATTCAGTGAGGTACTTGTAAGTCAACCTAAACTTATCAGCTACATCTAAATGGTTACGAAACCCTTTTTACTGTATTCCTGCAATCTATCCCCTCCTTTCCACCACCACTGCTCTCTTCATTTAGATAATCACCTTCTGTCTGAACTACAATAGCCTCCTAAGTACTTTTAAATTAGAGGCTGCAAGTCAACAGATGGTGAAAACCATTTAGTGGGTTGCAATCAGCATTTTAAGACAGAAACTTCAGAATACAGTCTACATAATATGGTAAGTACTGTGGTATGAACTTTTGTTTCTTTATGTGTATACTCACATCTCTGTATTCCTCTTGATGTGATCAAAAAGTGTAAAAGCAATCAATCTAACATTTCCCTGCCTATAATCTTATACTTCCAATCCATCTATTTTTACAGCTTTCACAATTACATAGCCATGCCAGTCCTTAACTTAAGCTTCTCTATGGCTCTCCATTATTCTGGATGCTATCTAGGCTCTTTCGAAGAAAAGCAAAGTCTTCTATGATCTCACCCTTACATATACTCTCTTGCGGACACCCCTCCTCAGGACATCGCCTGTATTTTGGCAGTCCCAGTTACATATAGTTTCCCAAAGGTGCCTGTTTCACTCTGTTTTTGAAAAGCATATTCTCTCTGCTTGGAATGCAATCTCTTCATTTATCTGTACAATTAACACTATTCACTGATCAAGACCCAATCTTAAGTACCATTTTTCTAAGATGTCTTCCTTGATGAACCCCATCTTCATTCCTGAAGATCTGACCACTCTCTTTTTTGATGCCACTTATACAGATCTCTATTATAGCACATTTAATATCACTTATCATACTCCTTTATCAACAGTGTCTACTATGAGCCAGGTTATATATCTTATATACACTGAATTCTTTAATTTTCTCACGACCACCAGGCTAAATATTATCTTCATTTAGAGATAAACTCAAGTTTAACAACAAATAATTTGCTGGTAAGAGGTGGAGCTAGAATTCAAATCCATCTCTGTTTGGCTTCGAAATCTTTTTTCTTACTACTACCTCAACCAGAGAGGACTTTGAGAAACTTGGTTCAGGAACCATGGACCCTCAACACGTAGCAGGCATTCACTAAAAGTCTGCTGAATAAATGAATAGGTTCTAAAAGTCTTAGTAAGGATCCCATTTGAATTTTGTAAAAATACCAGCTTGAAGTTTTCATTATGTATAAAGAGTTTTTAAGTGAATTCTACCTAAATTCTATCAATCAGTTTGACAGGGTAGACCTGACTTATGCTGAATTCCATTCAGAACTAAGTTTATCAGTTTGGGATATATTTTATGTCAGGCCATTGGTCAATAGTTATATGACCCTCGAAGAAACTATGAGTTATGTACCGTAGGGTCTTTAGGCATAGGGGTATATGTTGGCCTAAGAATCCTCAGGCTGCATTTTAAGGAAGCTCTTAAAATCACTGAGAAACCGGTGGAAACGTGTCAAGAAAAAAATGAGAGATGATAAATATGGGCTAATGTTCAGAATCTCAAGTTTATACCACTGACTCATTTCCACATATCTAAATGGTTTGAGAATTTCTTAACTTTAGTTGTGGCAAAAATAGTATTTATTCTTTTCTGATGCTTCCCTTAATGTTTCTGTGGAGATTTTTGTGCAAAGAAAACTGCTGTTTTTAAGGAATTAGTAAAAGCAAAACATAAAAAATCCTGGTACAAATAACTAGCTTAACATTAATGCTTGTTTCTCTTCTTCTTCTTTCTTTCTGTTTTTTTTTTCCCCAAGATTTTTATTTATTTATTTTAGGGAGAAAGAGAACGCAAGTGGGGGGAGGGAGAGAGGGAGGGAGGGAGAGAGAGAGAGAGAGAGAGAGAGAGAGAGAGAGAGAGAGAGAGACTCTCCCGCAGACTCTGGGCTGAGCAAGATGCCCGATGGAGGACTTGATCTCATGACCCTGAGATCATGACCTGAGCCAAAATCAAGAGTTGGACACTTAACTGACGGAGCCACCCAGGTGCCCCTAATGCTTGTTTCTTCATAAAGAGACGATAATTTTAAGTGAAATTCACCCATGAAGAAAAGGAAAAAGTATTTTAAAAATTCTCCCATGAGAGTAATATATAAGGTTTTAGTCCTACTTACAACAATCCAGTTCATCTGACTTGTCACTGCAGTCCACATTATGATCACATTTCTTATGTTTTCCAATGCACTGACCGTTGGAACAGCGGAACTGATCAATTAAACAAAGCACTAGGGGAAAAATGTAAATAGTTTTACTTTTACTAACACGTAAAGTCAAACTCTGGCAAGAGTCAAAAGCCTTCTGGGTGTAAATGAAAAACAAATTAGACTTTACAATATAACTTAAAAATTATTCTCTGGGGATTTCCATTGGTAGAGAGAAAATGGGAAAAGAAATCCAGCAGGAAATTTCCTATTTTGTTCTTTACATTAAATTTCATCTTTCACTAATAATTCTGTTAAGAATTCTACATGCATTTTTTTTAAAGATTTATTTATTTATCTGAGAGAGACTGGTAGGGAGGGGCAGAGAGAGAAGCAGACTCCCCGATGAGCAGGGAGCCCGACCCAGGGCTCAATCCCAGGACCCTGGGATCATGACCTGAGCTAAAGGCAGAGAGCTTAACCGCCAGAGCCACCCAGGTGCCCTCTACATGCATTTCTACACACTAAAAAGATTCTAGAGAATTTGTTTTTACCATGTTAAAGGTTAGTGGTGCAAAGAGGAAGATATGAAATTATTTTACATTGTAATAAATAAATCTACATTCAGAGTTCAGTGGAAACAAGGACTATTTTTACATACTGAAGGTCTAACTTTTGGGCCTCATCTCTCAATCTGCAAAGCTTATTTAAGTGTATAAACCTTATGCATGGTAAGTGGATTAAAACAACAATTTGGAACATGCTACTAGGTTTAAACATAACAGAGTCAAATGTACTTGAAAAAAACCCAAATCTACCATTTAGCCAAAGCAATATTCTGAATTTCAAACAACTGAACATTAATGGAAAAAAATATTACACAACCAGGCCCCAGGAATTTCAGATACCTTCACAGTTCTTCTCATCTGATTTATCCTGGCAGTTTGCATCTCCATTGCATCGGAGGGCACCATCAATACACTGCCCACTGGCACACTGGAACTGGGACTCTGAGCATACAGGACAATTGAGTTCGTCACTGTGGTCTTCGCACTCAGTAAACCCATCGCAGCGCCAAGCCACAGGGATACAGTCAATTTCTCCCGTGAAACAAGTAAACTGCTGAGGAGAACATGTTGGGGGTTCTTCAAATGAACAAGGGGGAGAGGAGTGACAAAAACACAACAGTCACACAAATGTGCAAACACACTTGAGCGAAGGTCACTTAACAATTAACATACATAAAACACTTTTTAATAGATAAAATCTGTAAACTATCCCATCTAACCAGAGAAGAAATACGATTTTTACACTACTACATTTAAATTTGCTAACTTGCAAAACTCTAAAATAGAAAGAAGTTTTCTCATATATTATAATTCAAGTAGGATTATTTGCAATCCATTATAATCTCACACATAACTGAGGAATAATCATCACCATAATCATCAACCTACAAATATTTTAAAGTTAGCCTAGAATTCGTAAGTTTTCTAGTGCTGAGGTTCTCAAAGAGTGGTCCAGGAGCCCCTGGGGAAGGGGATCTACAAAGTCAAAACTATTTTATAATAATACTGAGATGCCACTTTCCTTTCTCACTACACTTGCCTTGACTCAACAAAAAGTATGGCTGGTAAAAGTCTTGGTACCTTAGCAAACTCAAGGCAGTGGTATCAAACTGTATTAGTAGTAACTGTATTCCACACAGCCACACACTCACGGTTTAGAAAAAAAAAAAAAAGCCAGTTTTATTTTAAAATATTCTTGACGAATCAGTAAAAATATTAACTATATTAAAATCAACTCTTGGAATACATGTGTGGTCTCTTCAATAGTGTTTGATAAAATGGGAAGTACGCATAAAGCTCGTGTTGCATACCTGAGTATGATGGTTTCTCATGGGAAAGCACTTTGAGATGTAAGCGCAACCCAAAATGGAACATCATTTTTATTTTACTATTTTATTTTTATTTTTTAAAAGATTTTATTTATTTATTTGACAGACAGAGAGACAGCCAACAAGAGAGGGAACACAAGCAGGGGGAATGGGAGAGGAAGAGGCAGGCTCCCAGCGGAGGAGCCCGATGCGGGGCTCGATCCCAGGATCACACCCTGAGCCAAACACAGACGATTACGACTGAGCCACCCAGGCGACCCACACCATTTTTATTTTAAATTGAAAGAACAACTACAAATAAACCAGTTATTTACACTTAGGTATTTGGCAAGAAGTTTTAAAAAAATGAATTAGTGAGGAGATAGTCCAAGAAGGTGGAGTAGGAGGAAACCTCAGTTTCATCTGGTCCCAGCAGTTCAGTAGATAGCTATCAAATCATTCTGAACACCTGTGAACTCAACCCAAGAGCTAAGAAAAGAATAACTGCAACACTACAAATAGAAAAGGGACCACTTCCTGCAAGGTAGAAGGTGCGGAGAAGTGAATCCCAGGCCATATATCGGAAGATAAACCAAGGGGGGAGGGAGGCTCTATAAGCTGGCACCCGAAAGTGATACAGCAGCAGGGCACAAAATCAGAACTTTTAGAAGTCTGCTCTGGTGAGGGATGCATCTGCCTGAAAGGTGCTCAGGTGGCAGGGTGGGGCAGAATCCTAGGTGGGACAGTGTGGTCTCAGGATCCCTGGGGTTGTAGGAAGACTGGGGTCCCTGACTGCGGCAGAGTTCCCAGCCATTGGAGTGGGCTCTCAGCGTGGGGCTTCCATATACTACCAACCCAGGCACTGTGGGGTGACTGCTCTCCAAACAGGGGCCCAGTGAGCGACAGAACCTCAGCAAGACCCCACTCTCTCCCCCCCGGGGAGAGCGGCACAGGTGTGCACCACGTAAGTCTGCAGGGTTTGGAGCCTTGAAACGGTGTTGTGGGCCTGAGATAGAAATGCTCGGTCACAAGCTGGGTGAGCATGGAGTGCAGTCAGAGACCGGGGAGACCAAGTGATTGACTGCTTTTCCCTGAGTGCACACTGAGGAATGGGGCCCCAGCTTTCTGCTCTGGGGCTGGAGATTGGGAGGCCACCATTTTCACTGTCATCCTTTAAAGGGAACAGAAAGACTTCAGGGAACAAAAGTCACATAGAGCAATCCGGAGTCGCTTACTTAGCCTGGCCCCCTGGCAAGGGTGGTACAATTCCGCCTGGGGCAGAGACACCTGAGAATCAACGCAACAGGCCCCTCCCCCAGATCAGCAAAAACAACTGAGGAAGACCAAGTTTACCAATCACACAGAAATGCAAAACTACAGTGTTATGGGAAAATAGTATATAGAATTCATGGTTTTTCCTCCATGATTCCTTAGTCTTTCAATTTTAATTTTTTTTTTTTTGGTCTCTTTCCTTTTTCAACCAATTTCTTATTTTATCAACTCTTTTTAAAAATCTTTTTCATTTTTACAATTAAATTCTGTCCTTTCACTGTATTTAATTTGTGTGTGTGTATGTATATATATACACACACAACACATATATATACGTGTGTGTGTATATATATATATATATATTTTTTTTTCCTTCTTACAATTTTGGGATGCAGTTTCTTCTAACAAACACACCAAAATACACCCAGAATCTAGTATATGGACCTGTTCTCTTCACCTGTCTGATCATATTCTTTTTTTTTTTTTCTGTTAAAGTCTTTTTAAACTTTTTATCTTTACAATTATATTCTATCCTTTCAATGTATTTTATTTTTGTATATGTATATAATATATATAAGTTTTTCTTTGTTTACAATTTTGAGATGTAATTTCTTCTAAGAAACTGACCAAAGTACACTCAGGTTATAGTGTATTGCTCTGTTCTGTTCAACTTTCTGTTTATAATCTTTCTTGTTTTTTTCTTTTCTTTTTTTTTTTGTCTTTTAACTTTCACTTTTACAGTTACATTCTATCCTTTAACTGTATTTGGTTTTATTTTTGTACATACATACGTTTTTCTTTCCTTACAATTTTGGGATCTAGTTTACTAACAAACAGACCAAAATCTACACAGGATCCAGTATATTGCTCTGTTCTGTTTATCTGTCTGATTATATTCTATTTTTTAAATTTTAATTTTTTTCTTTTTTCCATTTCAGTTCTCTTCTGATTTGTTTACTGTGTATTTCTCTGGGGGTTGTCACTGTCATTTTAGTATTTTGTTCTCTTGTTCAGCTCTTCTTCTCTGGACAGAATGACAAGACAGAAAAACTCACCTCAAAAAAGAGAATAAAAAAGGTCCCTGCCAGGGACCTAATCAGTATGGACATAAGGAAGATGTCAGAACTAGAGTTCAGAATAATGATTATAAAGATGCTTAGCTGGGCTTGAAAAAAGCATAGAAGACACTAGAGAATCCCTTTCTGGAGAAATAAAAGAACTATAATCAAGTCAAAATTTAAAAAAGGCTATTAATGAGATGCAATAAAAATGGAGGTTCTAACTCCTAGGAGAAATGAGGAAGAAGAGAGAATTAGTGATACAGAAGACAAAATGATAGAGAATAAAGCTGAAAAAAAGAGAGAAAAACCACCACTGGATCAAGAGGGGAGAATTCGAGAGATAAATGATACCATAAAGTGAAACAGTATTATAACTGGGATCCTGGAAGAAAAGGAAAGAGAGAGGGGCAGAAGTTGTATTGGAGCAAATTATACTGGAGAACTTCCCTGATCTGGGGAAGGAAATAGGCATTCAAGTCCAGGAGGTACACAGAACCTCCCCTCAAAATGAATAAAAACAGGTCAACACCCCAACATGTAATAGTGAAACTTGCAAATCTCAGAGACAAAGAGAAAATCCTGAAAGAACCTCTAGACAAGAGGTCCATAACCTATGAGGGTAGGAACATTAGACTGGCAGCAGACCTATCCACAGAGACCTGGAAGGCCAGAAAGGACTGGCATGATATAATCAGGGTGCTAAATGAGGAAAAATATGCAACCAAGAATACTTTATCCAGCTAAGAGGTTATTCAAAATAGATAAATAGCTTCCAGGACAAACAGAATCTAAAAGAATTTGTGATCACTAAACCAGCCCCACAAGAAATATTAAAAGGGATCCTGTAAGTGAAGAGAGAGCCCAAAAGTAAGATAGACCACAAAGGAACAGAGACAATATACAGAAAGAGTGACTTTACAGGTAATACAATGGCACTAAATTCATATTTTTCAATAGTTATTCTGAATGTAAATGGGCTAAATGTTCCAATCAAAAGACACAGGGTATCAGACAGGAAAAAAGCAAGACCATTGATAATGCTGTCTGCAAGAGACTAATTTTAAGCCCAAAGACACCTCCACATTTAAAGTGAGGGGACTGAAAACCATTTATCATGCTAATGGACATCAAAAGAAAGCTAGGTGGCAATCCTTATATCAGGCAAATCAGATTTTAAACCAAAGACAATAATAAGAGATGAGGAAGGATACTATATCATAATTAAAGTGTTTATCCTACAAGAAGATCTAACAATTGTAAATATTTATGTCCCTAACATGGGAGCAGCCAATTATACAAACCAATTAATAAAATTAAAGAAACGCATCGATAATAACACAATAATAGTAGGGGACTTTAACACCAGATCCCCCCCCCCCAACAGCACTGCAATGGACAGATCATCTGCAGAAGATCAACAAGGAAACAAGGGCTTTGAATGACACACTGGACCAGATGGACTTCATAGATATATCCAGAACATTCCAACCTAAAGCAACAGAATACACACTCTTCTTCAGTGTACATGGAACATTCTCCAGAACAGATCACATACTGGGTCACAAATCAGGTCTCAAATGGTACCAAAAGACTGGGATCATTCCCTGCATACTTTTGGACCACAATGCTTTGAAACTGGAACTCAATCACAAGAGGAAATTTGGAAAGAACTCAAATACAGGGAGGCTAAAGACATCCTACTAAAGAATGAATGGGTCAAACAGGGAATTCAAGAAGAATTTTAAAAATTCATGGAAACAAATGAAAAAACACAACTGTTCAAAACCTTTGGAATGCAGCAAAGGTGGTCCTAAGAGGGAAGTATATAGCACTACAAGCCTTTCTCAAAAAAGGTCTCAAATACATAACCTAACCTCACACCTAAAGAAGCTGGAGAAAGAACAGAAAATAAAGCCTAAACCCAGCAGGAGAAGAGAAATAACAAAGCTTAGAGCAGAAATCAATGAAATAGAAAACAAAAGAACAGTAGAACAGATCAATGAAACTAGGAGCTGATTCTCTGAAAGACTTAATAAAATTGATAAACCCCTGGCCAGACTTATCACAAAGAAAAGAGAAAGGACCCAAACAAAGAAAATCATAAATGAAAGAGGAGAGATCACAACCAACAGCAAAGAAATACAAACAACTATAAGAACATATTATAAGCAATTATATGCCAACAAACTGGCAATCTGGAAGAAATGGATGCATTCCTAGAGATGTATAAACTACCAAAACTGAAATAGGAAGAAATAGAGAGCCTGAACAGACCCATAACCAGCAAGGAAATTGAAGCAGTAATCAAAAATCTCTCAAAAAACAAGAGTCTAGGGCCAGATGGCTTCCCAGGGGAATTCTACCAACATTTAAAGAAGAATTAACACCTATTTTTCTGAAGCTATTCCAAATAATAAAAATGGAAGGAAAACTTCCAAACTCATTCTATAAGGCCAGCATTGCCTTGATCCCAAAACCAAAGACCCCACCAAAAAGGAGAGTTACAGACCAATATTCTTGATGAATATGGACACAAAAATTCTCACCAAGATACTAGGCAAAAGGGTCCAACATTAAAAGGATCATTAACCATGACCAAGTGGGATTTATGCCTGGGCTGCAAGGGTGGTTCAACATCCATAAATCAATCAATGTGATACATTACATTAATAAGAGAAAGGACAAAAACCATATGATCCTCTCTATAGATGCAGAAAAAGCATCTGACAAAGTGCAGCATACTTTCTTGATTAAAACTCTTCACAGTGTAGGGACAGAGGGAACATACACCTCAATATCATAAAAGCCCTATAAAAAAAGCCACAGCAAATATCATTCTCAATGGAGAAAAACTGAGAGCTGTTCCCCTAAGGTTAGGAACAAGGCAGGGATGTCCACTATCACCACTGTTGTTCAACACAGTACTGGAAGTCGTAGCCTCAGCAATCAGACAACAAAAAGAAATAAAAGGCAATCAAATTGCCAAAGAAGAAGTCAAGCTCTCGCTATTCCCAGATGACATGATACTCTATTGTGCAAAACCCAAAAGATGCCACCCCAAAATTGCTAAAACTCATACAGGAATTCAGCAGTTTGCAGGATATAAAATCAACGCACAGAAATCAGCTGCATTTCTATACACTAACAATGAGAGAGAAGAAAGAGAAATAAAGGTGTCAATCCCATTTACAATTGCATGCCAAAACATAAGATACCTAGGAATAAACCTAACCAAAGAGGCAAAGAACCTGTACTCAGAAAACTACAGAACACTCATGAAAGAAATTGAGGAAGACACAAAGAAATGGAAAAACGTACCATCCTCATGGATTGGAAGAACAAATATTGTCAAAATGTCATACTGCCCAGAGCCATCAACACATTCAATTGCAATCCCTATCAAAATGCCATCAACATTTTTCACAGAGCTAGAACAAATAATCCTAAAATTTGGATGGAACCAGAAAAGACCCTGAATAGCCAAAGGAATGTTGAAAAAGAAAACCAAAGCTGGTGGCATCACAGTCCCGGACTTCAAGCTCTATTACAAAGCTGTAATCATCAAGATAGTATGGTACTGGCACAAACACAGACACATAGATCAATGGAACAGAATAGAGAACCCAGAAATGGACCCTCAACTCTATGGTCAACTAATCTTTAACAAAGCAGGAAAGAATATCCAATGGAAAAAAGAGAGTCTCTTCAACAAATGGTGTTGGGAAAATTGAACAGCCACATGCAGAACAAAACTGGACCATTTCCTTATACCATACACAAAAATAGACTCAAAATGGATGAAAGACCTAAATGTGAGACAGGAATCCATCCACATCCTAGAGGAGAAGACAGGCCACCTCTCTGACCTTGGCTGCAGCAACTTCATGCTAGACAGGTCTCCAAAGGCAAGGGAAACAAAGGCAAAAATGAACTTTGGGACTTCACCAGATAAAGGAAACAGTTGATAAAACTAAAAGACAACCAACAGAATGGGAGAAGATACTTGCTAATGTCTTATCAGATAAAGGGCTAAGTCTCCAAAATCTATAAAGAACTTATCAAACTCACCACCCAATGAACAAATAATCCAATCAAGAAATGGGCAGAAGACATGAACAGACATTTCTCCAAAGACATACAAATGGCCAACACACAGACACAAAAGTGCTCAACATCACTCAGCATCAGAGAAATACAAATCAAAACCACAATGAGATACCACCTCACAATAGTCAGAATGGCTAAAATTTTTAAGTCAGGAAACAACAGATTTTGGCAAGGATGAGGAGAAAGGGGGACCCTCTTACACTGTTGGTGGGAATGCAAGCTGGTGCAGTCACTCTGGAAAGCAGTATGGAGGTTCCTCAAAAAGTTGAAAATAGAGCTAGCCTATGACTCAGCAATTACGCTACTGGGTATTTTCCCCAAAGATACAAATGTAGTGATCAGAAGGGGCACCTGCACTCTAATGTTTATAGCAGCAATGTTCACAACAGCCAAACTATGGAAAGAGTCCATATGTCCACTGACAGATGAATAAAGAAGATGTGGTGTATATATACACAATGGAATACTACTCGGCCATCAAAAAATTGATATCTTGCCATTTGCAACAACGTGGATGGAACTAGAGGGTATTATGCTAAGTGAAATAAGTCAATCAGAGAAAGACAATTATCATATGATCTCACTCATATGTGGGATTTAAGAAACAAAAACAGAGGATCATAGGGGAATGGAGGGAAAAAGAAAACAAGACAAAATCAGAGGAGACAAACCATGAGACTCTTAATCATAGGAAACAACCTCCAGGGTTGCTGGAGGAGAGGGGGGTGGGAGGATGGAGTAACTGGGTGATGGACATTAAGGAGGGCATGTGATGTAATGAGCACTGGGTATTATAAAAGACTGATGAATCAATGACCTCTACCACTGAAACTAATAATACATTGTATGTTAATTAATTGTATTTATATTAAAAAATGAATTAGTGAGCCTGTTACTTCAAGGAAAACAATGGCAAATCGTAACACTGTACTTTTGCAGCATATTATAGCACTGGAGCTTTCAACCAGAAATTATAATTATGGAAAACCTGTATCCAACACTGCAAGCTTGACAGAGTACCCCTACTTAAAAGTTTTTTCTAATGAGACTGGTGGTGATATAAACATGTGATTTTTGATACTGTCTAACATCTGAAGATCTGGAACTTCTGACTGAAATTCTAGTATTTCCAAATGACCATGGTATAAGGTTACAAAATCATGCCTGGGTAAAATATCCATTCAGAGCACAAAATATATCAATGGATTTTAATATAAGAGATTATGAAAAGTTAATACCGTTTCAAATTCCACATGGTAACTAAACCTACAGTAAACTACCACTTGGAATACTGGGTGTAGAATTCAAAATAATATGCATAATTGTTTGAAAAGACTATTACTATAGCTCTCCATTAACCAACTACACTTCTGTATAAGGCTAAATTTCCTTATATATTTCAACTAAAACCACATATTACAACAGATTGAATGCAGAAGAGGACATGAGAATCCCACCACCACTGAAGAGATTTACAAAAATGTAAAAAAAATGTCACATTTCTCACTAAAATTATTTTGCTTCACACTGGGTGTTATAAGCAAACAATGAATCTGGAACACTACATCAAAAACTAATGATGTACTGTATGGTGACTAACATAATAAAAAATTTTTAAAAAATTATTTTGCTTCATAAAATACAGTTAACTTTCTTACCAGGTTTAACTTGAGTACATGTAAGGGTTTATTATTCTTATTTTTAATACTTTTTTTTAAAGTTCTTGGTTTTAATTTCAACTACTAAATATAAATAAACATAATCTATGCAAACAAAAGCTATTTGGGGTCCTCAATAATTTTTAAAAATGTAAAAGTTGCTGAGGTCACTCTGAGAATTGTCATTCAAGCCCAACTTCTTTGTTTTTGCAAATGAGGAAACTGAGGTTCAGAGAGGCTGTGACTGCCGAAGGTCACGAGCCTCCTATAAACAAGGGATAGTTAAAAATAAAAGGATCAGAAGGACAGTCTCCTTAGTTTTAGCCCATTGCCTTTACTACTATATCATAGGCTCACTGACTTCTTTTAAAAAACCTGTTAGTAAATTCACTAGATAACATAACTATTAATATGACTATAGATTGGAAAACCTTTTATCATTTTTTTAAGATTTTATATATTTATTTGAGAGAGAGAGAGTGAGGAGGGAGAAGGAGAGAGAAGAGAGAATCCGAAGCAGACTCAGCCCTGAGCACAGAGTCTGAAGTGGGGCTCAATTTCACGACCGCGAGATCATGACCTGAGCAGAAACCAAGAGTTGGAACGCTTAACCGACTGAAGCACCCAGGTGCCCCAAACCTTTTATCTTTAAAATAGAGAATACTGCAAATTACAGATAAACATTTTACATGGGGAATTTGAGATATTATTTAGAGAGGGAATTTGAGGCTATTATGTATTCAGCACTATACCAGATCATGTGAAGAAAAAAATAGGTAAAATACTATGGTCCGTGTTCTTAGAGCACTTTTAATTTGATTGGGGCTAGGAAGAGACTCATTAATACAAAACAAAACATCACTCTGAGCTGCATGTCAAGCAAACTGTGGTAACAGTGCTACAATTCAGAGAAAGGGGAGAACAATAACAGATAGTGACGTTCGTTTAAACATCATGAGATGCTCCTTGAAAAATAAGTAATATATAGGATGGCATGCAAAAAGAAAAAAATCTCTGAAATACCACAGGTACGTCCACTGAGGCAAAACAAAACAGAACATCCAACAGTAATCACCAAACTCTAAACAGCCAAACAAAAATAAACAGAAATATGAAAGGAGATGAGTAGGTAAGGCAGGCTCAAATGAAAACACATCTCGAAGCTCAGGCAGACGAATTAAGATTCTGTATTTCATTTACCTCCACAGTAAAATCAATGTTAAATTACAATTTTTAAAAGAGATTTTATTTACTTATTTGACAGAGAGAGAGACAGCACATGAAGGGGGAGCAGCAGGCAGAGGCTGAGGGAAAAGCAGCCTGCCTGTGGAGCAGGGAGTCCGATGCGGAACTCGATTCCAGCACTCTGGGATCATGACTGAGCTGAAGGCAGATGCTTAACTGACTGAGCCACCCAGGTACCTCCCCACCCAAAATCTTTTTCTTAAAAATAAAATATTTTTAAGTAATCTCTACACCCAACATGGGGCTCCAACTCACAACCCCAAGATCAAGAGTCAGACGCTCCACCTACTGAGCCAGCCAGGTGCCCCAACAACAAAAAAATCTTACACCCAAACACTGACTGCAGTTTTATTCTATTTTTAAAAGATTTTATTTATTTATTTGAGAGAGAGTGAATCAGAGAGCACAAGCCAGGGGGAGAGGTGGAAGGTGAAGCAGACTCCCTGCTGAGCAGGGAAACCAATGTGGGACTCAATTCCAGGACCCAGAGATTATGACCTGAGCCAAAGGCAGACACTTAACCAACTGAGCCACCGAGGCACCCCTGCAGTTTTATTCTTAAGAACAAAAATACAAAACAATTAAAATGTCCCTCAACAGGAGAATAATCTGTGACATATTTTTACAATGAAACACTACTCAGCAATAAAAAGAAACTACTGATACACTCCTCTATATGGCTGAATCTCAAAAATCTTAAGCATGAGAATCAGACACAAAAAGGATATATACGCCATGATTCCTACATAAAAGTTCAACAACAGGCAAAGCTAAATTTGGGGGATAAAAATCAGAATAGTGCTTGCTTCTGGAAAAGGAGGGGCTATGGGAAGAACACCATGGTACTTTTCTTAATGATGACACTGTATATCTTGATTTTAGTGTTGGTAACACATTTGTTAAAAGGTTCCATTAACTTAATACATATATTTTTTAAAAATTTAATGCACATATTTAAAATCATCACTAAATGTGAAGCAAAAACGCAAAGGTCTTCTAAAAGACATTTTCTAAGTGGAAGATGGTATCTTTGACTCAGTTTTATTTATGCTACCATTACATAACGGTAATTTTTCTAAGATTTGCCTTATAGAAACCTAGGACTCTGATAGGGAAACACTTGCTGTTTTTTTTATTGTGGTAAAATATATGTAACAAAGTTTACTATTTTCTTTTAAAGATTTTATTTATTTATTTGACAGAAAGAGAGCACACACAGAGGGAGCAGCAGGTAGAGGGAGAGGGAGAAGCCGACTCCCTGCGGAGCAGGGAGCCCGATGTGGGGCTCAATCCCAGGACCTTGGGATCATGACTGAGCTGAAGGCAGATGCCCAACCAACTGAGCCACCCAGGTGCCCCAAAGTTTACTATTTTAACCACTTTCAAGTATATAGTTCAGTGGCATTAAGTACATTCACATTATTGTGCAACACTTGCTATTTTGGGGAAAGACACTTCAAGTACCAGAGCTTAACTTTTACTATGCACATACTTGATCTTCCCAACTAAACTCTATGCTCTATCTCAAAGATCTTCAAATTTCCTGCAGCCCAAGCAGAGTGCCTCATAGCTGTTACTCAATACATTATTTTTTTAAAGTAAAGTTAGAATAAAATATTCTTATACCATCTTATCAACAAATCCATATTTTGAGTGTATAAACCAATCTTTGTTCCCAGAAATATGTACTTTACGCAGTTGTCACCATAGTAGAATCATCATTAAAAAATTTTTTTCTCTACTTAAGCCAAATTTTGGCTACATTTTTACATGAATTTATGGTCATAATGTTTAACAGCTGTATAAACTCAGTTATTTTACTTAATTTTTCTATCATTAGAAATTAGATTGCTTTCAATCGGTAGATTGCCATCGTAGAGAACAGTCTTTCTCCTTCAGGTGAAAACTTAGAATTACTGCCAAGAGGAGAATTTCTGAATTAAGGGAGTGAATATTATGGTATTTGATGCTACCACACTATGCTTTAACAAAGGAATGTACCAATTTGTTATGCTCTCATGAGTGATTGAACCAATTTCACTACCACATTATTAGAGTGATAATAAATTTTTTTTTTCTTTTTGCTAGGTAAGTAAGTAAAAACAATAGGGAACTACCGAAAGATGGGAATAAAAGAATGTTCTTTTCACTGGATACATTCCCAGCAATGATAACGTAAACTTGGTAGAATCTAAAACTCAGTAGATGGAGATTACAGGAGGTAGAATTAATTCATTTTGTTACTCTCTATGGTGAAAAAAAGTTACTTTCTTATTAGGAAATACATTCATTCACAAGATTTATTTCTTCCCAAATAAGGGCACTTCCACCTTAGTTCTGAGATTAGGTTACATCTGTTACCTATCATGACGGATTCCCTCTCAGAATAACCCAAAAGGATAAGATCGTACAGATGAATGGAATATAAGTGACTAATCAAGTTAGGAGAAAGAGCAATTTCACTGCCAAATCACCGAATGCTAGATTAAGTCACAGAACATGCTAACTGGCATTTGGACCTGCACAAGAAAATAACAGATTTACCTCCACATGATAGCTCGTCTTGAAGCAGAACCAGGTGCATGGGGCAAGAGCACCTTGTAGTACCATCTCCTTTTACAAGACAAATATGTGAACAGCCACCATTATCCTGAGCACAAGGGTGCTGTCCTGAAAAAGAAAAAAAAGAAGAAAGAAAAGGAAGGGAGGGAAGGAGGAAGGGAAGAAAGGACAGCTCAGTCAAAATCAATTATTTATGAATTGCCAAGAAAAACCACATGTAAAATTACCTTGGACTTTTATTCCACTAACAATATAATTCCTCACTGTATCCCTACACAACTGCAAGAATATGAGGACAATCTAATAATGCAAAATATTTATATCTAACCAATGTCTTCAAATATTTATATATATATATAAAATTGATTATTGAAACTAAAAACATCACTAGGGAGACTGCAGAGACCTGGACTTTATTCTACTTAAAATATAAAAATTCTTCCAAAGATTTTAACTCAGAAATTCTACCTTTCTAAAAGATGATTTTACTCAAAAACTGTAGTTTAATGAAATATGGAAAATCAGAGTTGTTATGTTAGAAGAAAAAACTAAGTTCACATGGATTGCAAACACTCAGAGACAATCAAAATTATTTGCTTAGTCAAGTGCAAAAGGTAACCGGCAATGTTACAAATGTTTAATTTCCTTAAATTTGGGCTAAATTAAATAAATACAAACTTAGGCAACTTCTCAAAGTCTGTTTTACAAACTGAATTTAATGAAGTTGCTTTGAATTTTCTACTTAGCCTATGTTATGAGCAACCTGACATCTGTCATCAGACTATCGGCATCTAATGTAGCCACCCATTTATTATCTGTGTTCTCAATAACACATCAGCCTGCTTCAGTGTGTGTTGATGAGACTGAGGGTCTATCTGTAACTGAGCAGATGTGTTATACTACATAGATGTCCTAAAACAGACATCAGTCATATTACACTGGAATATACAACCTACATAGCACAACCTTTAATTCCGTGACACTTTTTTTTTTTTTTTTACTTATTTATTTGAGAGAGAGCGAAAGCAAGAGAGATCACAGAGGGAAAGGGAGAAGAAGATTCACTCTTGAGTGGAAAGCCTGATATGGGGCTCGATTCCAGAACCCCGAGATCATGAACCGAGCTGAAGGCAGATGCTTAACCAACTGAGCCGCCCAGGCGCCCCCATGACACTTCTGATAAACAAAAATCTCATTCTTTAATGTTATTATAAATTTGAAAAAAAAATGTTTTCCCATATATAAAACCATATTTAAGTGTTTAATTATAAAAAAGACACCCCCCTAAAATTCTGAAAGCCTCCATTGAGATTTTCTGCAAAATATTCATTTATCATCTGAATAAAGGCCTTATTTCTATTTAATGTTCAGCATGAGTCACTTGTCATAGAATGACATCAATTCTAATTCTAACTCTCAAATACGTCTAGCTTCTAAGTTCACGAACAGTGACAACAAAATGAAGACCTGAACAAGCAATGGTGCTCTCATTCCACTATTCTCCTTTTAATATACTCCAGTTTGATTTGAAAGCATCAGGCTGAGAAGTTAAGGAGCAATAGTTCTCTCTTTAATATTTCATTTAACATTAGCATTCCTGGTACAATTACATAAAACCCAGAGTAGTGATTGCTATGAGGAGTCTTTTGATAATTGATATTAACAAGAAATTAAACAAGATGATTAGCCATATTCAAAAGCTTTCAGTAAGATTAAAAAAAAATTTATGGGTACTTTTCTAAGCTGAGAATTGAGAAATTTATCTAGGAGGAAGAAAACCAAGCATTTGTTAAGATCTAAGTTCATTTCAAAAACTTCTGAACACACTAATTCTTAATTTGTTTTTGCTTAATAAGGTTATTCCAAAATAACTATATTCATCATTATATAACTTTTGCCTTTGTTCAAACTATGGGGGCACACAGGGAACAAAAGAAATATATACTTTATACCAGTATTCTTAAAGGGGCTGAAGGTAAGAAAGAAGGCATGGCAAACAGTCCTTGTATCTGAAGAAATTTTTGAAAATAAGCCAGACCATTCCTTTTCCCCACTCCTATTTTATGGGGAAAAGATGTTTAATCTGAAAAATTAAATGAGTTTGATGTAAGTCTTTAAAAACACAGAGTTTAAAAAACAACAAAATTAAAAGTGCATGAAAATCTTTAAAGGAATAGGTAAGAAGGGGCGCCTGGGTGGCTCGGTTAAGCGTCTGCCTTTGGCTCAGCTCATGATCCCAGGATTCTGGCATCGTGTCCCACAGGCAGGGAGCCTGCTTCTCCCTCTTCCTCTGCGCCCCTCCCCCTGCTCCTGCTCGCTCTCGCTCTCTCTAGTAAATAAACAAAATCTTTAAAAATAAATAAAATTATAAATTAAATTACAATAAATTAAATAAATAAAATTTTAAAGAGGTAAGAAGACACAGAAGAACATCTTTATTCTATCTTAATTTCTTACAACAAACATGAATCTTGCAATTAACAGTATGCCATCAGGACTTACTATATTCCTGAAGGTTCAGCTCTTTCACTGCGTGAATGTCACTAAGCTGGGCAATTCGAGCCTGGACTTTGGTTCTACCCTCTCGGCCTGTCATGTCAATTTTTTCAATCATTTGCTGCTGCTTATCAATCCAATATAGCCAGTTTTCAAACACAGTCAGTCCCACAGGCTGCAAGATATTGGAGTCTTCTAATACTATCCGGTTGGCACCTTGGAAAGGAGAACATGCAACAGAAATGGTTCACGTGGGTCAAATCACATATTCAGCAACTACTGATAAAATACCAGTTAGATTCCAAAAGTACTGAAACGGAAAATATAAGGTGTCTACCACAAAGATTAAAAATCATTCTGAGAAGACATAAACATATCAGAGAACAGACTAGACATTTAAGTACAAACAAAAGCAAGTAAGTGCCCAATACATAGTAAATACTCTAGTTCACAGAAATATGGAAAAGAGTCAAAATTTTTTTAAAAGCAGAGTCCATTTTTCAAATCACATTTTATGAAAAGCCTTAAAATATAAATCAGACAAAAATGGGACTTCTCTGGATAAAGCAGTGGTGGTGAGCTCAGAGCTCTGAGCTCTTGGCCTCCCCAACTTGCTGAGTATACCTGCAGCCTCTGTGAAGAACCACTCTACCCTCGCTCCATCTGGCCACTCAGAACATAGAAAAACCGACTGACTCAAAGGTTACCTGGGTCAAACCTCACCATAAAGTAAGAATTCTTTCTACAACAGCCCAGTCATGGGATGTTAACTCTTAACAGGCAACTGTTCTGTTGAACTATAAGAAAGTTCTTTCATACAGTGTGTTGAAATCTGTGCCCCACTCTCCACCCCATAGCTTCTCCCTCATTCAAAAAGAAAAAAATATATTCATTCCCTCCCTGTTCCTCCCAATAGTCCTTCAAATATCATTAGAAGGTTTTCATGGTTCCTAAGTGATAAGAGTTTAATCAAAGAAGGGCATTAGTTTGTATTTTAGAAATATCAGGGGAAAGTTCTAGGAAAAAGGCAAGCATAAAGCTAAGTTTTAAAAAGGGAGAAAAATGGGGAGATATTCCAGATGAGAAGGCACTGCCTAAGTCAACATTCAGACCCTTCCTAAAAATTGTGGTAAAAAATTGAGGTATAACCCCATAAGGACAAACAGGACAACAGAGCACAAAATAATATAAAATTCAGAAGTTGGAGCAGACCAGGGACACAGTCACCCCGAGAAAGCTAAATGCCTGTGGTTGGTGAAGCCAACAACAAAATCAATTAGCTCAGGAACTGGAAGCACCAGGTAATTTAGGACAGAGCAAAATGGCTGGGGCTGAGAGAAGAGGGTTGATTGAAAAGAAGTAAAAGAAGTTCTTTAGCTCCTGGGTCTCCCTCTTCCTTTACCAGAAGACTAAAGATATACTTTCTTAAGAGGCTGAACCAGATTTTAACATATCAGCCAAAGACAAAGAGGTAGTGCCATACATGGGATTTTACAGGGGAATTAATTAAAAGTCTACTTTCTAACTGGTGAGACTCTCCCCAAAACCCTTTTCCCACTAGATTCCAAGAATCCTAGCAGCCAGCTTTTATCCTCCTACAGAAGACCAGAAGATATCCCTATAGGAAAAACAAACTAACAACAATAATCAAATAAAAAACCTGAGGTATCCAAGAGAAAAGAACTTCAGATGTTGTCACCCTGGAATCCCATTAGAAAGCAGCCAGGTTTCCATAGGATTTCCACTCCTTCACAGGCAGCAGCAATGGGAAAGGCAGCATTTTTAATGCCTCACTATTAAATACAGACAACTAAGGATCACCAGATATTTAAAGAGAACTACTCTTATATTCAAAGCCCAAAAGAAACAGAATAAAGGAATTTAGAGAAACAGATGCAATTAAAAGCAGAAAAAACCCAAGTCAATAGCAACAAAAACCTAAAAAACAGGACATTTTCGATGGGGGCAAGGCATTCACAGAACACAAGAGTCCTTAGAAATTAAAAATATGACACCAAGAAAAAAAAAATCCAAAAAGAGAGTTGGAAGATAAATCTGAAAAACTCTCTCAGAAAGCAGAACAAAAAGATAAAGGGATGGATAATAAGTGAGAAAAAAACTTACAGTCAAGATCTGACAACTGAGTAAAAGTTCCAGAATGAGAAAACAAATCATTGAAGAAACAAAAAAAGAAAAACTTTCCAACTCAAGATGTAAGTTTCCAGACAGAAAGGACTTGCCTAGTAACCAGTTCAATGAAGGAAAGAAACAAAGAGGGAGGTCAGAGAGGGATCACACAAAGGCAGATTATCATTAAATTCTAAAACACCTGGGAAAAAGAGATGTTAAAAGCTTCTGGAGGGGAAAATAAAAGATTACATATAATCAGGAATCACAATGACATCAAACTTCCAACAACATGAGATGCTTAAAGACAACAGAATTCTGCCTTCAAAATTGGGAGAAAATAGTTATGAAACACGAATGTTATATACATCCAATCAACTGAAGTGTGAGGGAAAAAAAATTCAGACAAATAAATGAAAAATTTGAACCTCCTATGAACTCCTTTCAAGAAGCTAAAAGAGGATGTGTTCTACCAAGAAGAAGAAATTAGCCAGAGAACTGGAATCCAATAAATAGGTTTCAGCACCAAGGAGACTGGCAAGCGCATTCCCAGAATCCTAGTGAAAGGAAGCTGGCCTAAAAAGCAAGCAAATCCAGATTGGAGCAAGATGATAAAAAAAAATTCAAGAGGTATGCTTTCAATTAAAAAGAAAAAAGATGGATTGCTTGATGCATCTGTTCTGTAGGTACTGAAACAATATTTACATTAGACAAGATTAACTTCAGGGGAAAAAAAGCTATAGAAAGAAACATGCTAATAGTAATATTTTCACAGCCATAAATAACAATTAAGTATGAACCTAAAAATTATGATATAACTATCCTGGGAGGATGGAAGGAGAGTTCATATGAGTATTTTGGGGCTATACAGTTTAAGACAGCAAAACATTTATTTTCCATCAAAGGAAGTCAACTTGTGATGTCTAAAATTGAAAAATCAAGAAATAGCTGTTTTGGGGCGCCTGGGTGGCACAGCGGTTGGGCGTCTGCCTTCGGCTCAGGGCGTGATCCCGGCGTTATGGGATCGAGCCCCACATCAGGCTCCTCTGCTATGAGCCTGCTTCTTCCTCTCCCACTCCCCCTGCTTGTGTTCCCTCTCTCACTGGCTGTCTCTATCTCTGTTGAATAAATAAAAAAAAATAAAAAATCTTTAAAAAAAAAAAAAGAAATAGCTGTTTTAGGCAAGTTATTTCAAAATAACAAAGTAGATGCCTCAGAACGGGAACTGAGAGTAGGTAGAACAGTAGACTTGTTTTTTGTTATAAACTAAGTAGAAGCATTTGATTTCCACAAATATTTACATGTATCACTTTGATGAAAATTAAAATTAAAGCTAAAATAATAAGAGTGAATAAAAAAGATTAGCTGGTGGTACTGTAAGGGTGACTTCAAGTGGTCCTCCAGAAAAAAGAGCTGTCAACGGTGTCACTGCAGGATCCCAGACATGATAAGGACCTGATCTACTTTAATGGCAGTTATAAGCAAGACACTGGAACCAACAATGAAAAGACATGTTCATTTATTCAATAAACTACACGTGTACTAAATATAATCCAATGTAAAAGGCTCTGTGGAAGGCTAAAAAAAAAAAAAAAGCAGAAAGAGATACCAAGACAAAAGTGTTTGTGAATATATGAGGAAGGGAAAAAAAACCCAACTACCGATATTATACTAACCTTTTTCAGAAAACAGAAAAAGAGGAAATAATTCTTTTCAGGAGGCCAATGTAACCTGGATGGCAAAACGCCAACAAGTACATTATAAGAAAGGAAAATTATAGGGTAATCATTCTTAAACAAACATCTTACACAAAATCCAGCAATATATGGAAAGGAAAATGTATCATGCCAAGTTTGATTTATTCTAGCAAACTAGGAACAGAAGGGAACCTCCTTAATCCGATAAAAATGTGATCTACAGAAAAATCTTAGCAAACATAATACCTAATCACGAAGTACTGAATGCTTTCCCCCACATCAAGAAAACCAAAAATAAAACAAAACCAAAAAACCCAAGGATTCTATACAACATTGTACTGCAGGTCCTAGCTAGTGCAATAACGCAAGGAGGAAAAAGAAACTTTCATTAATTTGTAGATAAATGATTCTGTGACGTTCATATCTTAAAGAAACCACAGATAACTGAATTTAGCAAGGTCCCTGGGAACAAGCTCAATATAACAGAATGGGAGAAAAAAGGAAACTATTTTTATATTATATTCCAGCCACAGTCAGAAAATGAAATATTAAAAATTTAGAACAGTCTTTACCACCAGCATTCAAAAGCCTCAAATACCAAGGAATAACTCTAATGAAAGATGGGAAACATCTCTACACAGAAAACTATAAAACACTGAGGGAAATTAAAGTTCTAAATAAAGGGAGGGATATACCATGTTCATAGTTTGGAAGACTAATATTATGAAAAATAATAATTCTCTCCAAATTGACCTATAAATTCAGAGCAAACCCAGTCAAAATTCTACTAGGTTTCTTTCATTTTTGGTGGAAACTCAGAGGCAAATTCCAGAATGTAATTGGAAATACAAAGGGTCAACAATAGTCATCTTGAAGAAATACTAAAGACAAACAATGCCAGATAAATTTGTTATAACATTATAACAATTAAGAATAAAATACCACATAAGACAAAGTAACCAAGGGAACATTAGATTCCAAAAACAAACTCATACAAATACAGTCACTTCATTTACAACAAAGATGATGTTAGAGAACAGTGGAGAAAGAATTACCTTCTCAAAAACTGATGTTAAATCAAATAGTAATATGGGGAAAAAAAAATTTTTTAACCCCTACCTCACAACATGCACAAAAATAAATTCCAAATGGATCACAGATCTCTATGAGGAAAATTAAACAAATTTTAGGGGGGAAAAATCCACAACAAAATATCTTTGTGACTTTGCAGTAGGCAAAGATTTCTTAAATAGAACATAAAAGGCACTAATCATAATGAGAAAAATTAGTAAACTGTACTGCACTAAAACTAAGAACTTCTTTTTCATCTAAACATACCACTGGAAGAATGAAAAGGTAAATCACAAATTGGAAGATTTATGCAATATATATCCTTCTCTATAGAGCAAAGTGTGAAGATGTACTAAAAATTATCAAATAAGATCTAAACAAATGGAGGGATATACCACAGTCATGGATGAAAAGACTGAATTTCTTAAACATGCCAATTCTCCTCCAATATATCTGTAACTTGATAATGGATTAACAGTCTGATAAAGAATTTTTAAAAATCATTAATACAAAAATGGGCAATAAATAGCAATTCATGGAAGAAACACAAATGACCAATAAATTAATATCAAACAGGGAAATGCAAATTTTATTAATGAGATATACTTTTTAAACTATTGGATTGGTAAAAATTTAGAAGTCTAACAATACCAAATACTGGAGGGACAACTCATATACTTCTGGTGGGGATTTTAAATCAATATCATCACTGAAGAGCAACCTGGATGTATCTATTCAAGGTGAATGTATACATAGCACATTACATAGCAATACTACTACAAGGTTTAGGACACGGAGGAATGTTCAAATATCTGCACAAGAATACTCACTAAAGCACTGCTCTTAATGCCAAAAAACTGGGAATAGCAATTTAGACCGACAGAACAAAGTGTAGAATGATTCATACAATGAAGTATGTGGTGAAAATAAATGACACAGAGTTGTGGATCAACAGGGATTGTCTCAAAACCATGATATATCTGTAAAAAGCAAGCTACAAAGGAATACGTGAGAATATTAAGTTTAAAAAGTGGGAAAAAAAGTTTAAATACGCATGTGTGAATATATGGTAAATGACACACACACACAACAAAATATGCATGGCAACGAAAAACATCAAAAGTTACCTCAGGGAAAAGAGGGAGGAGAACAGAATTGAGGAGGGATACGTAAGGGCTTCAAAATTCTCTCTAATGTTTCATCTCAAAGAAGAGAAAGAGGAAGAGAAGCAAACATGGCCCCAAACACTAGATTTGTTGGACAGCAGGAACTTTATACTTTCTGTATGTTGGAACCATTTCATAATTAAGGGTGGAAAACTGCATTAAAAAATGGAAGTTAAAGTTACTAAGCGTTACTAATGATAGTGTTTTGGATTTTTTTCTTCTCTTTTTCTTTTCTAAACTGTCTTTAATGGACATGTTACTTTTAAAACAAAAAACAAACATCATAAATGAAAAGAAAGAGAGAAAAGGAAAGAAGAAGGAAAAACCCCACCCTCAAGACTAATAAGAGGTAAAACACTGACATAGATAACTATTATTCAAACTAGAGGTGACAGAAGAGATACAGGTGATCAGATAAGGGAAACAATATACCATGTGAGGTATGTGTACACACATGCATAAATGTGTGCATGACTAGAATCAGAGAAGGCATAACGAAAGGAGGCATTTAAACCTGAAAAGATAAGAGTATTTTCTAGTTTTTAAAAAAATTACAAATGTATTCAAACATATAAAAATTCAAATGATACAGAAATAAATACTCTTAACATATTCATATGCTAGCCTCCCAGATCTTTCTCAAGTGTATCTTCTTGCCTGTTCCTCGAGGAACATATAAACATATATACCCATGTGTTTCTTAATAGTAGGTATACCTGTTGGTATGTGTGTATACATAAACACGTGTATATACGCACATGTGTATACATAGTATAATTTTAGAGGGCAAGCTATCATCAAATATAGTGTGTGTGTGTATACCTATATAAAATTAATTTAAATTTTAAGCAAAACTTGGGGTGCCTGGATGGCTCAGTCGGTTAAGCATCTGCCTTCGGCTCAGGTCGTGATCCCAGAGTCCCAGGATCGAGCCCCACATCATCGGGCTCCCTGCTCAGGGGGGAGTCTGCTTCTCCCTCTCCCTCTGCCACTCCCCCTGCTCCTTCTCTTACCCATTCCCTCTCTCAAAATTAATTAATTTTAAACAAAACTAGATCTTAATAAACATTGTTATAAAACTTAGTTTTTAAAAATTATCCTTCTATGTCACTGCACACAGATCAAGCTCATTTTTTTGGAATGACTGTAATATTCTATACACTAGATATACCGGAATGTAGTTCTCTGTGACAGATTATTATAAATAATGCTCAGCAGGGACCCTTGTACAAATGGGTATTTCTGTAACAACAACAACAACAAAAAGCTATCTAAAAGGGAATTCACTGGCAAATTGCCCTCCAAAAAGATCTTACCAATTCCACTTATACCAAAGTGCACGAGAGCATGCCATTCTCTATCATTCTGACCAACGTTGGGTATAATCAACTTTATTTTTGCCACTCCAATAGACATAAATAGTGTATTATTTTAATTTCATTTACCTGATCACTAGTGAGGCCAAAGAGTTATTTGGACATCAGAAATTGGGGAGAGGGGAGGTGAAGTAACTGTGATTGTAGATAGAGGTGTTAAGATAAGTAAGAAAGTAAAAGTACATCTGAAGAACCAACAAAGAATTGAATTTGGTTAAAACACCAGCAATGGTAAGATCATTTGAGTTTGATGATGGGTTTGTGAAAGGTGAATACCAACTTAGGTAAGCAGGTTTTTTCTTCAGGTTATAAGACAATCCTGAAGATTTTTTTTTTTAGTAGCAGTGACATGATTAGAAACCATGCTTCAGAAAATTAATTTAGGAACAGTGTATAAGCTTTCAGGGAGGAAAATCAGCAGGGAGGAGATTTCATTGGCTAGACCTCAGGCCAGAGAAGGTAAGAACATAAACTAGAGCACAAGAATTAGGAAGGGAGAAATGATGCATTAGAAATTGTTATTTATAGAGCCCAAATGAAGGAAATTATTAGGTAACAGAGGAACTAATCATGTTGATGGTTGAAGAAAAAGTACTTCCCAACCAACATGATGCTAACTATCCTTTAGTAAAGAGAACTGTAAAGAAATATGCATAAAAATAGTACAATGGAAGAAAAATACAAATTCTATTAACGAATCATCTCAATAACTCAAATTAAATAAGAAATACATTTCTTGGGTACCTGAGAGATCACTGCTTTCAATTCGCCGGAGGTCTGAATCTGCCCAAAAGAGCTTGCCCAATCTGCTATCAAGGGCTAACGCAATCGGTTTACTTAAGCCACTGAAAAAGAGAACCTCCCGTTCTGTTCCATCCAAAGCGGCCCGTTCAATTTTGGGAGACCTTTCCTGAAGATTGGTAAAATACATATACCTGAAGAGAAAGTAAGAAGCAATAAGTTCGGAAAAGTAAGAAAGCATACAAAATGAGAATATTCTTAAGATAAAAGGAGTAGAATATTTTAAAATATTATTTTTAAAAGTTTTAAAATATATATTTTTAAAGGCCATGGGATACTTTTATTACTTTCAATAATAGTAACACAAGGTACACAGAAGTTCTTAGGGAGCTAATTTTCATGAATTAATAAAATGAAGTGATAGGGGCGCCTGGCTGGTTCAGTGGGTGGAGCATGCAATTCTTGATCCCAGGGCTGTGAGTTCAAGCCCCACGCTGGGTGTAAAGATTACTTAAAAATAAAATAAAATGAAGTGATAGACACAGGCATAGCTATGCTTTGGGAATATTACAATACATAAATAAAATAAAAGAACAGTTAACCAAGAAGACCTGAACACCAAATTTTAAATTTCTTCTCCAATTAGTCTATTTCATAACTAAAAATAAGTCACATATGAATTATTTCTTATATTTAACTTCTAGAGCTCATCTCTTTCCTGTAACTCTTTTGAAGTAAGCTACTACCCCTGATGAATTCCTTACTCATTCAGGTACAAATAAGTACTGTACCAAATGTAAAGCTCTGTATTGAATGAAAGAAAACCTATTAGTTCTTGTCCTAAAGGAACCTAAAGTCTAGTAGAAAATATAACAATAAAAAACAAGTATAAGGTAGAGGACTAAGCATAACTAGAGAGACACAGATACAGAGTGATGGGTACTTGGGAGAGGGGAAAATCACACCTGGCTGGGGTGGGGTAGATCAAGGAAAACTTCGTAGATGATGATGAGGTTCCAACAGTCCTGAAGATATGGTTAGAAATTAGAACTACAGCAATAGTGACGAAGGAAAGAAACTCTGGGCAGTAAAATCAGAGAAAGCAAGGATGTAAGAAAATGCAGGGGCAAGTGAATGGAGAATATCGAGTTTTTCACTGGACCGTCCGCAGGATACTTAACGGTAAATAACAAATGAGCTGAAAAGGAAGGCTGATGAGGGTCTCGGATGCCAAGATATCTGAATGTAACTTTAGTAACATACCCTTTCTCCGGGTTCACCACAATGGCTCGAGGTCTGTCTTGTTCGCCTTTTAGTACCACTCCAATTGATCTCCCATCTAATCTTGTTACATTAATGACATTGGTGGCCTCACAAGTCCAGTAAATGTAGCGGCTATAAATATCAATGCTGAGGTCATAGGGTTGTATTTCTAGGTTCTGATTTGGAACTGAGCTCACAACCACAGTAAAGCCCTAGGGAAAAAAAAGACATAAACACAGAAAATTAGACTCCAAGTCAGAGAGCCCTGAGGTGATCACTCACAAATGCTTACACGTATGTGGTTACAAACCTGAGAAGGAACTCTAAAGTCTCACTGGACGTTTCTTACTAGTACATTTTTTTATGGGTGATCTGTTTCTTTGTTACCATGCATTTCAAATGTTCCCTTAGGTTATTACGACATGGGGCAGATGAGAGAGCTAAGGCCATATTAGTTGCTCTAGGAACCTGACAGTGCATTGATTAGAGTGAGGAGGTGGCAGCTGTGTCCTGGAAACTGGAGACAACTGCAGCTAGAACCACCCCTTAGAAATACCACTAAAGCAGTGGCTCTTAACTCAGGGCGTTTGGCACGGTGTGGAGACATTTGGGATTGCCACACCTATGGGGGATAACTGGCATCTAGAGGATAGGGGTCAGGGATGCTGTTAAACAGCTTACAACGTACTGGTCATCCCTCCACAACAAAGACTTACACAGCCTAAAAAATGCCAACAGGGCTGACGGGCAGAAACTGCTTATAGAGATGATAGCAATTAGGGGTAAAACCGTATCTACCAGTCATGTCTTTCTCCAATCCTCAAACCACCGAAAAAAAATTTTTTTTAACAAAGCAAAGCAATTAGAGAGGTTCAGTTCATCTGCTCTACCCAAATAAATGATATTTCTTTTACTTGGCAACTCTGAGGTAACATATTCCTTAATGAGGCTATCTCATTTATCTGCTGTGTCTTTGTCTGTATAATAACAGCTATAATTTCTATCTACTACTTATCAGCCTGTTAGCCCTAGCCTATACAGTGTAAGGCACATCTGTAATATACCACTATAGCTGTACCCCCTCAATGATCCCCCAACAGCCCCTAAATACATCACCTCCTTGCCTTTTGTGAGATATTAAGACATATCAAAAATTAGTAATCCAATCTCCCTAAATTTTGATACACTCAAAATCCAACATCACTGCTATAAGGAAGACAAATAATTATTTATAGTAACCCCAGTCTAAAACTGCTTAGCCACAAAGTCATGTAGTATGGATAACAGTATGCAAACTGTCACTGGTGTGTAAGCATAGACAAGATTTGTTGATAGTATTTTCATTCCCATCCCACAGTCACCAAATAATAGCCCCCCCCCAACATTATTAGGTTAGTGATAACATAACCTAGATGTTTTTAATTTTACTGAGAGTGTGTTATATGTTTCCTAACCTCTGAACCTTTTTAAAACAGTTAATAACAGGAAAACTGTTATTTTATGGAGTCCCCATCTATTAGGTAACAGACAGTGGGCCATGTGCTTTACATAGTTTTCAGCCAAAAAAATTTGTAAGAGGGGTTCTGGGTGGCTCAGTCAGTTAAGCAGCCTACTCTTGATTTCGGCTCAGGTCATGATCTCAGGGTCATGAGTTCAAACCCCATGTCTGGCTCCACACTCAGTGGGGAGTCAGCTTGAGGATTCTCTCTCTCTTTCTCAAATAAATAAATAAATCTTTAAAAAAAAAAGTTCATAAGGTCTATTTGATTTCAAAGCTTCTAACTTTCCATGTAGATGGAAACACAGTGGAAAAAACTATATAAACAGATATGAGTGGCAGTGACAAAGTCATCACCAATATATGAGCATAAATTTTCCTTATACAATTTTTATTCCAACGGCATCATCAATTATTTAGTCAAAGATCATCAGGAGGGAAAACAGCTGCTAGGTACAGAATTTGAGTCCCCGGCCTCCCCCATACACACGCCCACATTCTCTCTCTCTCTCTCTCTCTCTCTCTCTCTCGGGAATTAAGTAAAATAGGATGGTTGGTTACTCCAATTACCAGGCAAAAGAAAGAGATTTTGAACTGAGCCCTGAATTACCTGGCTGCCATCTTCCTGTGCTTTTCGGATCATGTTTTGTCGTGAGTCAATCCAATAGAGTTGCTTGTCCAGTGGGTCATAGTCAATGGCCCGGACATTCCGAAGGCTGTGGATAGGAAGGATGATGTCAGGGCTCTGCTGCTCATCAATCACCATGCGGTTGATGGCACTCTTTTGACTGAAGAGCAGGAAAGTAGTTGGAGCTTAAAGAAAGCAAAGTGCAAATTTGAAACACAATTACTCTAAGTCTTGTATCACCCAAATATTTGATCAGCTTGTTGTCCATATCTCATACAAAACAAACATAGATGCTGAGGAGGTAAGGCTGAGAACAAAACCCTTTGGAATGTTTCCAGAAATTTTCCTCAAGGTGACACTAATCAGCACTATGCTACCAAATCAGTTATGAATTTACCCAGTGACACAGGCCCCTAGCCTATTTTGTTCTATCTTGTCCACAGTGGTATAAAAGGAGACTTGATTTCAATAAAACATTTGATAAAGAGATCAAAATTCTCCTTGTCTACCAAGTGAATAATCTTACTCTTCCATAACCTATTCTTGTGGGTGGCAGGAACCCTAGCTTCCAAGACTGGTTTTAGTCTCAGCTCTCTATCTAGTCACTTGATTATAACTAAGTCAATTAACCTTTTTGGGTCAAAGTTTGCTCAACTCTCAAATAAGGTTATAGCTATCTTCTCCTGCTCCATAAGCTGCTCTAAGAATTTTACAACGTATATGAAGAAACTTTAAAGATTGTAATGTATTATGTCAATTACACCTCAATGAAAAATTATATAAATGTAAAATAAAAATCACCATTGTTTATTATTATCAGTAGTAGCAATAATAAAGTTGGTATTAATAGAAATTAAACAAGTCCTCATGGACTGTATATATAGGTTTTATTTTGCATTGTGTATATGTGGTAACTGTAAGGAGAGACAGCCAGTAAAAATCTTTCTCCTCCCCTCTTCCTCCCTCCCTCTCATTCTCTCTCTCTCTCTCTCTCTCTCTCTCTCACACACACACACACACACACACACACAAACTAGTAATAAATGCTTTATACTCATTATCTCTAACCCTCGTAAAAAAAACCCTTGTATTTATATTTTCACTAAAAAATATTCTGCTCTGATGCTAAGATGATGTCCTAAATTTATGAAATGGGGAAATGCAACAGAGACTACATTTCCCTTTCCTGGAGACTAAGCCACTGATTACTATGTAATTATCTTCAATGCAGGAAAACATCTAGAAAACAACAGCCCTTGACAGTGCTACCGGCAACTTCAGTCTACTAGCATGTTGAACATCTTCATTAAAACATAATATAAAAATTCCATAATTATATTCTATTCTCTTGGCATTCAGTCATCACCTGAATCCAGTAGAATTTTGTCCTTCTCAGGGATATAAACATAAATGGCCAATCTAGAACTCCCTGCTCTATTTCTTCCTAAGCCCCATTCTTCACAACTCCATTATGTGTGGTTCCCTGGTTTACTTCACATTTACACCCAAACATACATTGGCTTCAATCCCAAAGAAACTCATTGGTATTCATAAAGAAACTTGGTATTCACACACTGAATTTTTTTTTTAAGTGAAATATAGTTGACACACAATGTTACATTCACAACACAGAAATTCTGCTTTATGTAAGTTCTTCACTGACTAAAAGCCCATACCCAGCTTGGAAGATTTAGAAGGTATTCATTCCAATGATCCCACAGGAACCCTCCATTATCTGGAGTCAGCTCCATCACATATTGACTTAACAACTTAAAGCAATTTTAGTAGAACCCATGCCTTAAGTAGTAAGAATACACATCACAACAGAGTAGCTATCTTTTGTTTTTAAAGAATGTTTTTTTGGCAGTACTACTTTCTTGTAAAGCAAGAAAAAAGGGGGGGGCTCTAAACTGTGCATTTCCAACAGAATAATCACCACTTACATTAAGACATACAATGAGGCTTAGACTCCAGAGTTTTAGTTGCCAACTTTTTCTGTCTGGGAAACAACTAATCAAATATATATTTGGCTCCTACTATGTTTTACTGGGTACTTTTTGGGGGGGGGGGAATCAAGTTTTAACCTTCAATTAGATTCTACAGTTAGGTGTTCTAGAAATGTAGATTAAGATAAAACCAAATATGGTTCCAAATAAATGCTTGTTTCTTTTTTCTTATTTTTAAGATTTTATTTATTTATTTGACAGAGAGAGAGCATGCATAGAAGTAAGGGGGAGGAGCAGGCAGAAGGAGAAGGAGAAGAAGGCTCCTCGCTGAGCAGGAAGCCCGATGTGGGGCTGGATCCCAGGACCCTGGGATTATGACCTGAGCTGAAGGCAGATGCTTAACCGACTAAGCCACCCAGGCACTTTAAATGCTTGTTTGAAAAAGTCTATGGATGACGTTAACAACTTTTCTAAGAGGAAGCTAATGTTCTGACTTCTTCAAATGAAGACTTGATTCAGTCATCCAGTGCAAAGAATATGCAAATTTTGTAAACCTAAATCCATCTTAATTTATGTAATCTCTAACCCCCTCATCTCCTGCAAAATGGTACTTTAAAAACTGTCATCCAGGCTGTCTGAGTTTTGCATTCCCACAATGAAGACAGCTGCACACACAAGTTGGAAGACGAGGCCTTATGTAGGAGGGAGGTTTTCAGCTCTCTTTTGAAGGTACAATTATTTACCTCCAGCTTAAACGGAGGCAATGCTCCTGTGTAAGACCTTCATAACCTACAAGGCCATGTCCATCGCATCTAATGGGCCATTTGTGCACTATACCAACGGCACTGAGTAGCCCACACATCATTAACCAAGCCATGCGTGTGTGCGCCTATGACTGTCCACAGGAAACATCTTTTCCTAATTTGCACAAAGGTGCCATAGAGACCAGCCACCTCAGTACTGAGCAAGGGATTCTACAATTTGGCTTCCTGTTTCCTCCGTGACTTAATCTCTTTATTCACTCTATTCCAGTGACAATGGCCTCCTAGGTGTTACTCTAATATGCCAGACATTCTCCCTCCTTGGGCCTCTGCATTTGCTATCCCCTTTACTTAATAGGTCTTCTCCCAGATATCCACCTAGCTCATTTCCTTACCTCTCTCAGTTCTTGACATAATGCTACTTTATCAGTAAGGATTTCTCTGCTAATCGTATTTAATGTTGCAATCTTCCTCCTCACCCTTTCTTGCTCTTAATATTTCTCCAAAACATTTATCTCCTTCTAACCCATGATATAGTTTACTTATTTGGTTCAATATCTGTCCCACTAGATTAGAAGCTCCATGAGGGCAGAGACTGATGTCTATTTCATCCACTGCTATATTTTCCAGTGGCTCAAATGATGCCCAGTATGTAGCAGACATTCAATAAATATTCATTGAAAAATAAATGAATGAATACATGAAGAAACAATCATTAGATGACAATAACTATGGAGAGCCCTGTAGCCATAATTTTGAAAGTAAAAGAATAAAATTATTTCAGAGAATTGGGAAGGAAAACAAACATTTATTTAGGACCTCCAACATGTCACTCATCATTCTAGATGTTAATCCCCAAAATTATCACCTCCATTTTTAAATAAGCAAACTCAGAAAGGTTAAGTTTTTCGCCAAGGTCATGAAGCTGCTGAATGGAAAAGTACATGTATTTTTCCCAGTTCTGTCCTGCTTCTTCATCCTTTTACTTAACAATGATTTCTTGAATCGTTACTATTTACCAAGCACTGATGTAGGCACTTAAGATGTATCAGTGAAAACACAAAACAAAACAAAACGCGGCTTCAGGGAGTTTATATTCCAGTAGATAGACAAAAGCAATTAACATAATAAGGAAGTTAAAGTATATAATAATTAGAGTACATAAATTATATAGGATATCAATGAGTGATAAGTGTTACGGGGGAAAAAAAGTGCAGGTAAAGAACACTGGCAATGCTAGACAGGATGAAAGGATGATTTACTTTAAATAGGGTAAACCAGGTCTTACTGTATAGGTCACAATTAAGCAAAGACTTGGAGGTGAAGTATATCCATGTAAATATTCGCAGGAAAAACATTCCAAAGGCAAGAAGCAGTACAACAGTCCTGAGACGGAAGTAACGGGCATATCTGAAAATAATAATGAGGCTAGTGTTGCCGTCATGAAAAGAACAAGGGAGAGAAGAGTAGAAGCTGAGGTTAGAGAAGCAAAAGGGGAGGAATGCAAAGTGTAGGGTATGGATCATGCAGAACTCGTAGGCCTTTGTAAGAACTAGGTTTTTACTCCGTGTGAAATGGGGAGCCATTGCATGTCTTTGAGCAGAGAAACAACACAATCTGATTTGCTTTTGAAACACAGGTCAGGAACCTGGGTGGCTAAGCGGTTAAGCATCTGCCTTTGGCTCAGGTCATGATCCCAAAATCCTGGGATGGAGCCCCCACATCGGCGTCCCTGCTTGGCAGGGAGTCTGCTTCTCCCTCTCTCCTCCCCCCTGCTCATTCTCACTCTCTCTCTCAAATAAATAAACAAAATCTTGAAGAAAAAAAAAAGAAACACAGGTCAAGGAGTACATCACACACAATGCTGGAAAACTTTCTGACGGTATGTACTGTGTTAAATTTCTCTCGTAACCTGCCTTGGGATCTAATTTATCTCTACACAAATATTCAATAGTACTCATTATAGAAAGAGCACACAACAGAAAGCCTCTTGTAACACGAGTGATCTATCACCAGAAGGCACCCAAAGACAAATGGATATTAGGGACACGTAGCACTGACTTCTCATGGCCTTCACTGACTAATATGCACAGATATGAGCAGCTAAAATAATGATCTCAAAGGTCTTTCCATAGTCCCCTTGTCTCCATCCTCCATCAGTCATTACCTTTATTTTCTCCTTCCATTCAATGTCAAACTTCTTGAAAAAGATACTACCCCCCTTTCCTTTTCCCTTTCTCCATTCACATTCTGACCAACTCTGATCTTTCACCATTATTTCCCTGCAATTACTCCCTGTAGGGTTACAAATAACCACACCTTATTAAAAAATCCAGTGGATACTATTTTAGGATTCACCTAACTCAATCTCTCAGCAGCATTCAACACAGTGCTTTTGGGGGACAATCTTATTTCTGATGCCACTATTTTCTCCTGCTTTTCCTTTTACCTCTCTGGCTGCTGCTTTCCCTCCTCAAACAGAGTTCTTTAGGTTACCAGATCCTTCCCTGTCTCTGCATCAGGAGTTGGCAAACTATGGCCCATAGCTGTATCTTGGCCTGCTGCCTGTTTTGGAATAAAGCTTATCAGAATTCAGACACATTTTAGAAATGTCTTGATAATGGCTGCTTTCATGCTACAGTGGACAGAGTTGAACAGGTGTGACAAACTGTATGATTCACAAAGCCTAAATATTTACTCTCTGGCCCTTTACAGAAAGTTTGCTGACCCCAGCTCTAAACCTTCTCCCTAAGTAATCTCACCCATTTTAAAAACATGCTAGCAATTCCAAAATTTATTTATCTCTAACTTCATGTCTCTCCTCTTCTATCCAACTACCTATATTTAATGTATCTATTTCAATGTCCCATAGGAAAATCAATATAAACATGCCAAAAATCAAACTTTTTATTTCATTCTGAAAACTAGGCTTCCTCTCTAGTCTTCTCATCTCCTATCTACTTAACTACTGAAACCAAAAATCTAAAAGTCACATTTGCTCCCTCCCTCTTCTTCCTCACATCCAAACCATTAACAAGTTCTGTTCACTCTAGCTTCAAAACATACCTTTAATCTAAAGCTTTTCTCCATCACCACCACCACCATCCCAAACAAGTCTACCTGATTACCACACCAGTCTAGTTGACTTCCCTGCTACCACGCCTTTTTCTCTTCAAATACAGTCTACACAGCAATCAAATCATGTTATATATTAATTTTCACAGCAACCTTACACGGTAGTTATTATTCTTCCCATTTACAAATGAGAAATTTAAGGCTTAAAAAATTTGTCACTCGGGGTGCCTGGGTAGCTCAGTTGGTCAGGCATCTGCCTTTGGCTCAGGTCATGATCTCAGGGTCCTGGGATCAAGCCCTGCCTCAGGCTCCCGCTCAGAAGGGAATCTGCTTCTCCCTTTCCCTCTGCCCGGCCCCCACACCTGGCTCATGCTCTCTCTCTCAAATAAACAAAAATGTTAAAAAAAAATTATGTGACTTGATTTAGTAAAACACAAAACTAATATGTGGCAAAGACTCCAAATCATTAAACTATAAACTTACAGTCTTTCTTGTTTACAACTGAAGGCTTGTGTCAGAACACACTGAATCCTTTCCTGTGTGACTTCCTATACTTTCAGGCACAGAATAATTTCAACAGTTAACTGAATAGTTAACAGTTATTTTATATCATATTATTATTTGTTATATGATTTATTATCATATAATTATATAATATATAAATGTTATATTTAAATGTTTATATATTTACATACGAAAAATGTTTACTTTATATTATTTATATGTAATGTTTTCTATATTATATATTTATTATATATTATGTTATATATGACTAATTGAATAATTAATAGTTAATCTAATATCCTATAGCAGTTTTGTTACCATTTACCCTAGTGAACCATATCCTATAATTCTCTGCCAGAATTTGCTCTTTCTGACCAAATTCTCTATTTCTTTATCATCTCTACCAATTAGTTCTTGTTTATTCAACAAGACATGGGCCTTTACATATACCTGAGTTTAAACCAGGTTTCCCCAAGCCAGCAATGTTTGTTACACACTGTGTTTTGCTATTATTAGCACAGTCTGTGTGTGTGTGGTTATGTGTATTTAATATGTAATATGTATTGCTAATATTTAAATATCAGAAGATATTGCAGCCAAAAAAAAAAAAATCTGGATTCATGACTGGATGAGATCTGGTAACATCAACTGGAATTAAATAGAGACCACCCACTATGTTCAGAGCATGTGCTCTCTAGTTCCCCATATATTTACAACTGCTTCATACCAGGCTAAATTTACTCATATGCCTTTTCCACTTAGCCTCTTATACACTTAAATTGTTTACCTTTATTCTATGAACTTCAAAGGAGAAGGAGATTTAATTTTGAAGATTCTCTTTTTTGTACTGTTTTTACTGCTCTTCCTTTATAAAAATGAATAAATATAAATTATGTATAGTAATGCATGTGTGACTGTCTTTCTCAATGAAGCTATGCAACTGTGCATTAAATATTTAGTGCTAAAAAGTAAAAGACTTAATTTTTCTATAATATCAATTTTTCTGTAACGGTAATTAGCTATCACTAAATAGTTACAGAAACTTGCATTTTTTGCATCTTTAGTCTTCCTCTTTTGTTAAACAAATGATCAACTCTGGACTTTGACAACTTTTTACTCTAGAAAGAACATGAACTACAAAGTGTGTTCAAAATCCTGCTTTCTTCTCGAATTCTAGTTTGCTTTGGGGGGAAATGCAGCTTACCACTACAAGTCCTGTTGTCAGCATTAAGTGAGTAGTGGGCAGGGCATCCACAAACAAAACCTCCAACTGGCACAGCCAAGCAGAGGTGGGAGCAGTGCCCATTGCTGGAAGCACACTCATTCCACCCCGCCTGCCGAGAGGAGTGAAAGACGAGGATGTCCATCACATAATCCAAATGGCCCTGAATGATGGTGCGGTTTTGGCCACTAGTTTTGTTGGCACGTTCAATGCTGCGTCGGCTCCAGTCCGTCCAGTAGATGTAATCTTGGTACTGAGTTAAGCCAAAAGGATGAGGCAAGTCATCTGCTATAACTTCACGGTTGAGTCCTATTTTCAGAAAGGCAGAGGAGAGGGGAGAAGCAGAGGTATGAAATATGTGAGAGCATAAGTCTTATTGGACAAAAGAAAAAAACAGTTGTAACATATAAAATATTACATTTGTAAGCAATTTAAAATAGAACAATTTATTTAAAAGCAATTTTAAAACCAGACCAGTCCTCTGAAATCAATACATCTGCAGTCTGACCCCATGCCTCAAACTTATATTCTTGCTATAAATCACTGAGTTTGTTTAAACTCCTACAAATGGTCTATTTATACTGCAATCTTTTTTTTCTCCATAAGGGTCTATAAGTTGAACTTTTCTTCTTCCTTCGATAAAAAGACAGAAATGAATATAGTGTATTTTACTAGTACAAAAAGTCACTTCAGGAATATCTAGGGAGTTATAAATTCCATTACAAGCCCAGCAACAATGAAATTCCCACAAAATAAAGAGATGTGAATCCACATACCTGGCCCACTATTAATAATAATAAACAGGATACAATGCCAGTCAGAGGAAGAGAATCTAGACATTCATATGAAGTTCTATTAATAGTACCTAACCAACGGTAAACAGCAGCCACTGATTTCTACACAGAAGGAATAACATACTATCTGTCTGAATAAGAAGAAGTACAGCTTACCAAGCATATTTGAAGATTCTATTAAGTTGGTGTCCAGGTCTGTCCAATAAAGCCTCCTTTTAGCATAATCAATAGTTAGGCCATTTGCCCGTCCCACATTTGGAACTAATGTAGTACGTTCACTTCCATCCATGGCAGCTCGGTCTATCTTAGGTTTTCCACCCCATTCAGTCCAATACATAAATCTAAATTCAAAACAATAGATAACATTTCACTTTTGGTTATTTGGGAAGAAAGGGCCATATTTGTGCACAGTAACTAAATAAAGAAAATACACGTTGAATCAAAGAATTTATTAAAACAAAATCATGGCTATAATTTCTTCAATTATTTTGGCACCCTCAACTAAATATTTTTTCTCATATCCTAAAAAGGAAGTGAGTCAGCTTTCTTTAGTCTTTCCAATGAATTTGTTCCATCCAAAACCCAGAAATTGGAAATAAACCAATGATTTCCTTACTGCAGCTCTTGCATTTATAAAACTAATATTCAAGAAGATACCAAAAAATTAAAGCTCTGGTCTCAGAATCCGATTCACTTCTGCATAAAATATTTTTGTATCTTTTTATATATTTCTGAATACAAGTAACTTGAGTTTTTAAATTTTTAGACTTATTTTTTGACTTATATAATCAACTCTCCCCCAAAACAAGTTGCAACAGTACATCAAAGGTAAAAATTAGTAGCCTTTAAATGAAGTTAAAAAGCAAAGTTTGAAATGTATTTGGTCACACAGTGCAAGGGAACATACTATATGTACAAGAGTGATCAATCACCTTTTATCGTGTCAGCTGGGCAGTGATTGCAATAATCCCTGTGAAATTTTAGAATACTTTCTTGCTTTTATTTTATTTTTTCAAGTTTTTCACATTAACCTTAGAGCAGCCCCACAGTATGGGCTTTTTACAGATGTAAAGAGGCTAAAACAGTAAAAGAAATGTGAATGATTTAATTTCTTCAACTCAGTCACATGGCAGAGTGAGAACTAGAACCTAATCTTTAGCTAAATGCTTTTGCAACTAAACTAGTAAGGTGCTAGTTCTGAGACATTCTGAATACTGGGACTAGGAAAGCACTCCACATGCCAACTCTCATCAAATACCTGAGGACAGACATTCACTCCTCAGCCTGTCAGCTGAGGGCTGACCTGGTAACAATGCATGAACATGCTTTTCTGAAAATTAAAGTTAGTCCTGGGCTTTGTTTGTATTTGCACTTGTCAGCTGACAGGAACATGCACACAAGAAGCAAGGAGAAACAACTGTGAGAGAAATGTCACAGCTGCCAGCAGCCACATAAACTAGAGTCCTTAGTCCCAACTATTAAATCTGTCTGGTAACTAATGCTCAGAGTAAAGATCACCATAATCTAACCACACCACGTCAGCACAGAGAACTTTCTTTGCTATGGCCTTCTAACCAGATGGTAACTAGCTAATAATGCGATTAATGTGATTTCAAGAAAACTATTTTTAATTACAGATATGGTAAATATGCTTTCATGTTCACACTGTTAACCTCTGCTTTTAAAAGTGGAATTATTCTTCGAATTCCAGATTTCTTAGCTGTTAGCTTTTTAAAACTTGCTAAATCATGTAAGAGGATCACCTATCCTTGAAAAATGTATTGTGTTGTAAATAAACTTCTATTTATTGAAAAGTCTACTATTTAATATCAAAGTTCTCTAAGCTTATAACAGTGATCAAACTAACTGTCCATTCTAAATTAATGACTATTTTAAAGTGAAACTTTTTAAAATGCAACTATTTCTTAGTACATGGCATTATTTCAGTGGGTTTTGGAATCTGGTTTAACCTGAGACAGGATGCAAGCAAATGCAAACTGGATACCTTTAAAAAGGCTGTTTATTAGCATATAAGTATGACTGGTAATATTTAAATACTAATCCATTTCACTAGTCTTTCTCTACCTAATGTTAATTATTTTTACTTCAAGGAAGAGATTTGCAGTAGAGTGCTGAGCTCTGAGGGCAATTAATGGGTTTTAAAGATTTTATTTATTTGAGAGGGAGAGAGAGCATGCAAGTGCAAGCAGTGGGAGGGAGAGAGAGAGACTCTCAAGCTGACTCCATGCTGAGCATGGAGCCCAAAGCAGGGCTTGATCTAACGACCCTGAGATCATGACCTGAGCTGAAATCAAGAGCTGGATGCTTAACCGACTCAACCACCCAGGCATCCCTCAACTACTGGATTTTAAAATAAAGCCTACCTATGGTTTAGTTATCAGATTCCTAATAAGCACTACTTAAGACATCAAAAATACAATCCATAATTAGGCTATGTGCAACACAGTTGCAAAGAATGCATACATAAAAGCTGTTTACCCTTCAGCAGGGTCCAGTGCAAGAGCTCTGGGACTATCTAAGTCTTTCCACACCAAAACTTGTCGGTGCTGCCCATCCAACTTTGACACCTCAATTCGATTCGTTCCTGTGTCTGCCCAGTACAAGTTCTTCCCCAGCCAGTCTACTGCCATGCCTTCTGGATAATCTAAGCCGAATTCTACCACATGTTCCAGCGCACTGCCATTCATAAAGGCTCTGCTGATGGTCTGCAAAAATAAGATTAACAACAAAATCACATGTCTTAAGTACAAAACACTATCCAGAAAGCATGTTTGTTTTGGTTTTTGTTGGGTGGGAGGATCCAGAAGAGCCAGAGGCATAGTTTCTTAATACAATTCACATATTTTACAAGCACAGGAAAAACCTGATGTCAATCTCTAATAAATACAACTGTGACCTCAAGTTTTACTCTCAAGCCAGGGAGAAATTTTTATAATTCTTAGGGACCAAAAATTTATTCTAGTAAGACAGTAGAATGACTGCTTTTAAAATCTATTAGTAATGTATTAGTAATCAAGTGAAAAAGATATGACCAGAATGTTGTAGACTCATAACTGGTTGTCAGCTTCCTGAAGGTTCTTGAGAGTATGTCATGGCATTCTGTTAATCTAAAAAGATCTCAACGACCTTATACATTATAAAATGTATATAACCCTTATCATATTATTACCACTGTAATTCTGAATCCCTCAAAATTTAAAATCATAATTCAAGCTATTAATAATAGCTGCTACTTCTTGGCAAGCCCTACCTTAAGTACTTTGTACACATATATTTTCATTTAATCCTCGAAACAGCCCTGCAAGATAGGCATTATCTCTATTTTCAAGATGAGAAAACTTAGAAGGCCATAGAATACAAGTCAAAATGTATTTATTTACTTCATTCATTCACTCAATTAATAGATTTTACTGAGTGCCATTAAAATTCAACTCTGGCTCCACTACCCCACGATTTTTCCATATTAGACAAATCTTACACAAGTTATCTGAAATAAGTCCAAAACTATCTAGAAGAAGGAAAGATTATTCTCCAGATTTTCTGGTCAGGAGCTCCTCCTTATTGACTCAGTATGCTTTTCAATATTTATTTTAGGAAAAAGAAAATAAAGGTATACTCTAACTCATAATTAGAGTTTTCTACTTCAGCCAGACTGCAAAATTTTGTTTAAAATAAATTAAGAGCCAGGCTTCTATGTGCCATTTATATAACTGCTTACTCTTTACTTGCAGAAAATGTCACTCATTATCCTCAAATGGAACAAAGTAGAGGAATATTATGTCTTGCAGATTTAAGAACACTCAAGCAAAGTATCTTGTGTTAAAAAAAAAAAGCACTTAATTAAATACTGAATGGACCTCCCCCTTGACTTCCTTTAAAAAGTTAAGGGCTTTTGTTGAATTCTGCCTACTAAGCAATGAGGAAGAGTGATCATCATAGCATGAAGACTTGGACATTTTAAAGCACTCCCTTCTAGTCTTCAGTTTTAACATTCCAATTCTTTTGGCTAACCTTGAGTGATATATCAGTCCAGTAAATGCGGTTGTCTGTTACATCAAAATCCAAAGCAGAAGCTTCTTTGACACCAGTGAGAGGAATGGCCACATTATTATTGTTAGTTTCCAAAGAAATTCGCCTGATATCTGCTCTCCGTGAAAACAAAAGGAAAGCCTCTGGGACAATGCAGGTCTTCATGTCACTGATGAGTTCAAAGCCAATGGGGCAGGCACAGCGGAGGCCCTGAGGCCTATAGAGGCAAAGATGGCTACATCCCCCATTTTCCTCAGCACAGGGGTTGGAACCTAAAAGATGCATTAATTATAAAAGGGCACAGAAGGACAAACACACCAACACAATCAACATATTTTCACTTGAAAATGACTAAGTTGTGTAGGTCACAAAGACATATGATTAAATCTGCTCCCAAATATACTTTCGATTCTAATATCATAAATAAACACTATGAAGATTAATAGGGAATAAAAAGCCCGGCGCGGTGGTGCAGGCCTGTAGTCCCACCTACTCGGGAGGCTGAGGCAGGAGGAACACTTGAGCCCAGGAGTTCTGAGTTGTAGTGCCTGCACTATGTTAGTCGGCTGTCCACACGAAGTTAGCATCAATATGGTGACCTCCTGGGAGCAGGATGCCACCAGACTGCCTAAGGACTGGTGCACTGGCCCAAGTCAGAAATGGACCTATGTACTACATTTTGAGTAAGCCTACATTTAAAAGGCCTATTCCTGGTTAAAAAAGAATTAACAGATGATTTCTATACACCCATAAAACATCAACAATTTACAGTGCTGCTTTACAAGCCACTATCTCTGAATTTTTCCCATTCCTGATTTCCATCTCAGAAAATTCTGGAATTACTTACCAATGATTCGATGAACATTTGTGGCCTTTAGGCCCATGAGGTCAGGAAGCTGATCTATGATGATTTCCCTCTCTGCGCTTCGTTTGTGTACTCTTTCGATGCTACGTCTCTGCCAGTCAGTCCAGTAAACATAGTCACCCAACAAAGTAAACCCAAATATGTGAGGAATTTTGTCTTCCACTAGTACTCGTCTCCCAGTGCCATCAGTATTCATAACCTTCAAGTTTAAGTTTAAAGACAAGAGGTAAAGATGTGTACTTAATTCTTCAAATGTATGTAAAAAATAACAAATCCAACTGCCTGTTGTATCAACACTGAAGTGTCATCTTGGTTATTCCTATTATAGTGCTTTCTTTCACAAAAGGATAGCATGCTAACTTAACAAGAATGATTTCAAATACGCAGTGTAAGCTCATATTTTATCTCTATTTTTCCAATCTCTTATTACCCTTCCTTCTAAAAATTCTGGCAATATTAGCTTAGTATGTATCTCATCTATTAAGTGACTATGTAAAAATTAAAAATACAATATCCTTACCTGAAGTTTGCTTGTACACTTGCTTTTATTTATTTATTTATTTATTTATTTATTTTTATTAAATATATAGCACAGTACTGGATACGTAGATGTTCAGCAAATGCCTTAAGGTAAATATAGCCGTGTTTAAATGGCTGTAATGAATTAATTTATTAAAGTGTAGTTCTTCAAAATAAAAACTGATACATTAATATAAAAGAATATGTGCAAAGAGAAGACCAAAACAACCACACACTGTTAAACTGAAGAATAAAAACAATGCAGACCTTCTCTATGTCCTGGCAACTGGTGGAAAACTACAGGGCTGCAGCCTTATTCTCATTTCCAACCCCCGATTGTATTGTTCGCTTATGCTACTTAGATGTACGTTAACTAAAACGGTAAGTAAAAAGGAGCAGTTTGGTAATTAGATCACACATACTTTTGCTGCTGTACCAGATCCTCACTCTACTCCCCCAGCCCCAAATCAAATATTGACAAACATATCTAATGAATGCAAATCACCATGAAAGACATCATGATGAATGCTCAGAAGTTTGTAAGAGGGCCTCTTGTAGCAAAGGGGTTACAATTTAGTTGAGGAGGTAAACTATATTTACATTAAATTCATACACGTATACCCTTCTCTGGCCTGTAGCTTATCAGGAAAAAGTGTAGGAAACAGTAGGAGCTCAAATCCATCTTGAAGAATTAGAAGAATTTTGACAAAGAGAGAAAAGGATTTTTCAGATTATTGAAGAAATAACACGTTAAGACACAAAGATGCCTTGTGTGACTGACTTTGAAAGAAATGCACTGAGGCAGAAAGAACACAAAAGGGACTCAAAGGAGACAACATTAGGCAGATACCATCCTATGGCAGGTATGAAAATTCCAGGATGAGAACTACAGAAAACAAAATACTTTTGAGAGCACTTTATTAAAGGAGGGTGACATGACAAAATTCTATTTCAGGAAGACCTCATTTACCTCTATCGCCGTGTTCTGATTGTGCTAAAAATAAACATCTTCAATACAGAATTATGGTTAATAACATATTTTCATTTACTGTGGGACGGTAATGGAGGTCCAAAATCTCTTATCTGAAAGTCTTAAGGCCAGCCATATTTCCGAATTCAGGTTTTTTGTGGTATTTAGAAAGGTGAACACAATGCACATTTAGTGCATCCCCTCTGCCCGAGTCCGGGCAGCACTTTGTGGCCAAACACATTCACATTTTGTGCAGTAAAACATATACATAGTCCCACAAAGGGGGACACATGAAGATTCCAGATAGTCTTATATTGCTTCAAGTCAGGTTTTCCACCAAATGAATTAGCAGAAATAACTTGGTCTTGAGAGCTTTTTCATTTCAGAATTACACATAAAGGATTAGAGATTAGAAATGCTTTGGTCTAGGCCCTTGTCAAAACTGGTGTTTGGATCAGTGTTAATGCTGCTCTAAGTGCAAGACCAGGGTCTCAGGAAAAAGAAAAAAGACCAAAGGACATATGAAAAATCCAAGGTTTTTAGCAACATCTGTCGAACAACAACAAATGGTAATAAAGTTCTTACAAAGATGTTTAGATTAGCAGAGTGGCCAGGAACTCAAACACAGTTACCTAAAAGCCCCTACTAAGGATTTTGTAGCTTTACCTACTAGAGCATTAGTCCCTTCTAGCTAATCCTCCTTCTTTCACTTCAAAAGCAAAAACTAGAAGTCTTTTTTTTTTTCCCCCCTTGGGGTGGGGAGGGGCATGGTGGGAGAAAGAAAATAAAGTGCACATTAAAGCTAGATATATCACATCTACTTCCAATTAAACAATGTAATTCAGATGTGCTAAAGATTTTTTAATGTAATTTTATAAACATACTGTTTCCCTTAATTCCCTATCTTCCTGCTTTTATCTGTTGCAGTTTTTACAGCAGGGTCGAGTCTAGAACAGTGCTGCCCAAGAGAAATATTTAAGCCCCAAATGTGAGTCACGTGTGTAATTTTACATTTTCTAGTAGCCAGATTTTAAAAAGTAAAAAAGAACAGGTAAAATTAATATTAATACTGTATATACTGTATTTTATCTAATCCAAAATATTTTTATTTCAACATGTAACCAATACTTAAAAATTTCTTAATGAGACTTTTATGTTTTTTCTCATACTACGCCTTCTTAGTATGCATGTTAGACTTCGAGCATCTCTCGTTAAAGCAGCCACTTTCTGAGCGCTCCACAGCTGTAAGTGGTCACTGGCTACCCTAACGGACTGTGCAGGATTAGAATTTCATGCTGGTGACTATTCAGCCTACAACAAAATTAATGTACTGCTTTTTTAGATTACATCTCTGTCCTCTCGCACACCTGCCTGTGACAGGACTGCCCTATGCCCCTCAAGCTTAGTAAAGCCAGAAACAATTAAGTGTCTTCCATATGGTCTTTCCTCCCTCTTCAGCTATACTATACTTAATTCTAATATGGGTTTAAAATTATTTTTAAAAAATGATTTCTGATGGGAAAAAATTAATAAAATAATGTTTTTCAGCTTTCATCACATTTGAAAGTTTAAATTTCAACACTAGCTGAGACTTATAAGAACAAGGACAAAGACTTGATTCTTTCATTTCTTTTAAGTTATCCCAACATTTAAGTGTTACAATCATAGTTGTATTAATAAGATAATCCATACCTACCATCTCCTTGGCTCTCCCACTAAGACATTATTCTAGAGTGACCATGTACTAATAATAATGGTTAAAGCTGATGGTTCGTGAGAATCTTTATTCTGCTTTACTGCATGTCTGAAATTTTTCATAATTAAAAAAAAAAGCAAGGAAAGATAAGGTGCAAGTCCAAGGGCACTTTAACAATAATAATAATAATAGCTGTCATTAACAAATGCGGTTATCATTTTTGTTGTTATGATGTGGAAAGCAATTATAAGAATCCTCTGACGAGATTAAGGGATCAACATCTTAAAAAATCTGACTGGGAGACTTTACATCTAAAGAACCGTATGTTTCCCTTTATACAGACTCCAATGATTACTTTCTGAACTCCGTTTCCTTCCATTACTTTTGCAGAGGTGACACTTCTATTAGAAAATGGCTTTTCCCCTAAATATTTCTCTTTTACCAGCCACACAATGTCTACTGGGCAGAAGCAATGCAGTGAAAAAGAACATGCTGCTTTGTCTCTAAGAAAAGCACTATTACATTTCTCAAACCCAACAAGTAACAGTTTTGGACAGGTTACTAGGTTTGTAAATATGGTTTTAAGCCCCTTATGTTTAAAATAACAACACAAATCCTGGTTAAAGCTTGCTTGTACATTCTGAACCCAGAACAAATGAACCATTTTAAGCGATTCCAAAAGATTACCCTTATGCTTTAAAAGTTGAGCCAACACTAATTAAATCTTCTGGCAGCTTTTGAGGGTGTGCTTTGCTGTATTACCTCAGAGTGGTTTAATTAGTTAAACTGAAATTGGGCTTCTGTCACTTCTAAAATCTACCTCCAAATCTGAACCAGAGTCTCCAGTGGTTTCAACTGCTTCAACCACATTGCGGTAGGGATTTAACTATTCTGAGGCATTCCCAAATATTAAAAACCACACTGAGAATATAGGCTACAACAGGAAACAGATGTGGGTTAACCAGAGTATCTCCATAGGAAGGAGGTAATAGCAACCCTTCTATAGATACCACATCTGGTTTTTTGAGCAGTTTCATCAGCTTATGAAATGTCAAGGCAAGATTACCCATGAAATTTTGGAATGTAGCCAGTCTACTACCAAAGTTGTTGCTATACAACCTCACTTGACTAGACACGTTCAAAAAATAGATGACAACAGGACAACCAGGCACCTATCATAAAATGAGCTAGAGTGGGAATACTAAGACATCGTAAAAGAAAAGCTTAAATTATGCTCACAATGAACCATTCCTCTTCTAATGTTCCAGCCAATATCCAAAACAAGTAGTGAATTAATATTTATATATAAAGAGACAAAAGATCGCATTGGAGGCTGATAATAGGCTATAAAATATAATTTCGCACAAATGGTATTTTTAAAAATGGACTATATATCCATGGAAAGAACAGTTCAATCATGAAGGAGCTCACTGGGGTGACAAGTAAAGAGAAATGCTTTGGAACTAGCAGGGGAAGTAAAGAGATGCCATGCATCTGTGTAAAAGAACATAAGGGCAATCACAGTCCCGCATTTAAAGCCTTTCAACTTAGGTCAAGACTTATTATGTCTCAGTAAATACAAGTGATTTTTAATGTGAAAAGAGAAAATATCATAGTTTCATTGGGTAGTTTTATTTTTTCAAGGAGTCATGCTTAGAGCATTAAACAACTGCAGTTACTATGCTCTTTTAACAGAGAGAGTTAAGAATTGCTATTGTGACCAAAGCTTTCTAAAACCAAAATTACTCAGGAAAACTAGAAAATTAAAACAGATTTTCAGTTCCAGGCATCATTACGATGAATACACCACCACCTTGGTCAATTATACTCAACTGCTTCATGAGACACTTCTTAGAGTCCCACTGTCCTAGGGCCTTCAAAAAACTCTAATACAGGAAACTAAGTATGTTAACAAGGGAAAAGTGCTCTCTTCCCTTTCATTCTCTTCAAGCACAACTAAAATAAGTTCTATTGGAATCTGAGTAGAAATAATAATCAACACCTTATTATTGAAAGGCAACGTACTCCAGTACCAGTGAGTATGCCTTACGTTCAGATAGTTTTTTTTTTTAAAGTAAGTTTTTTGTTTTTTGTTTTTAAGTAATCTTTCCACCCAATGTGGGGCTTGAACTCACAACCTTGAGATCAAGAGTTGAATGCTCCTCCAACTGAGCCAGCCAGGCACCCCTTTCAAATACTATTCTTCAGGAGCACCTGGGTGGCTCAGATGGCTGAGTGTCTGCCTTTGGCTCAGGTCATGATCTCCAGGTCCTGGACAGAGCCCCGCATCAGGCTCCCTGCTGAGCAGGGAGCCTGCTTCTCCCTTTCCCTCCTCCTCTCCCCACTGCTTGTGCGCGCTCTCTCTCTCTGTCTCAAAGAAATAAATAAAATCTTTAAAAGATATATACTATTCTTCATTAAATAGAACTATGGCTCCTTAGAGTAATAGTTGATTCCAGGGCTGAGGTAAGAGAAATGTAAGATAAAGCTGAATATATTGTTGTTTCAGAAAGTGCTTTAAAATAATGGAGGTTCCTTGAAAAATTAAGAATAGAATCATCACATGATCCAGCAATCCCACTTCTGGGTATGTATCTAAAAGAACTGAACGCAGGATCTCAAAGGGATATTTATCTGCACATTCATGTTCACTGCAGCATTATTCATAATAACCAAAAGGTGGAACTAACCTAAATATCCACTGATGATTGAATGGATAAAGAAAATGTGGTGCATACATAAAAGAAAATATTATTCAGCCTTTAAGAAGAGAACCTTGTTATGTGCTACAAAATGGAGGCGCTATGAGGATGTTACGCTAAGTGAAATAAGCCAGCAACAAAAAGATAATACTGTATGATTCCACTTATTCCACTTTATGATTCCACTTTAGGTATCTAAAGAAGTCAAACTCTTAGAAACAAAGTAAAATGGTGGTTGCAGGAGCAGAGGGGAAAAGGAAGCTGTTTGATAGAATTTCAGTTTTGCAAGATGAAAAAGTTCTAGAGACTGTGTTGTACAGTAACGTGCATATAATTAACACTACTCGACTCTGTTTCAAAATGGTTATGATGGTAGGTTTTATGTTATGTGTTTTTTACCACAATTAAATAAAAGAGATGGAGGCTCATGAAAAGGTCACAGGAATCAAGTTGAAAGGGCTACTAATGCCAATTCTGGGATAATTTTTCAACAATACAATGATAATAATGGAATATAACCTTATAATATTCTACAATTTTATAGAATAAATATCCATGGTTCCATATTAATATACATATGAAAAACAGAATAGAGGCGAGGGAACAGCTCTTCCTTACAGGAAAATTCCAATTAATAAATATAATAGGAATAATGGAAATCGTATCAACGTTAATTTCCTGGTGTTGATCATTGTTCTATGAGTATGTAAAATGAAACTGGGTTTCTATTATTGCAAATTTTTTGTTTAAGTCTGAAATTAACTCAAAATGAATAGTCTAACTAAAGGGCAACATAGCACAATACATAAACTACTGTATTAGGAATCAGGAAGTTGGAATTCGTTCTTTTTTTTTTTCCAAATAGAAAGTTCTATGACCTTAGGCAAAATAAAAGAAGTAAACTAAGCAAAAAGCGCCAAAGAATGCTGAATTTTACGAAGAGAAACGTGGAACAGAAAGAACAAATGTTTCTGTAAGCATTTTATCTAGGAACTATAGCTAATTTTATGAGAACTAAAAACAGCTTTTTTATGCAAAAACAATTTTGAAAACTCATGAAACACTGTTTACCTACTATCTTGAGACTAATAAAATCTACTATGGCACAGGAAGATTTTTTTCATATTTTAAGAATAACACTGTAGCTAAAACATAAAAGCAGTATTATAAATCTTAACCAAATATAAAAACCAAGTCATTAGTCAACCCAAAATCAAAAATAAATGAACAACAAAAACAAAAAACTCTGAATAGGGGTGATATTAATTGCATAAAGCCTCTAATTTCATTCCTACTTAGAAACTCTAGAAGCCTGGAAAATTTCAGAAGCTCGAATTATAAATGAAATACTAAACAAATATCAGTCTACTGAAAATCTCACTACAACCAAAGGAATTCTAATCCTTCTCCAAGATTTAGTTATTTCAGATCAAATCTAACAAAAAACATTATAGTACAGTGAATGAACGGTTTGGTAAATCTACGAGTTCAACAAAAAAATAGGGCCTGCATTGTAATATTCTTAGAAGGTTTAAATTTTTAAATTGTAAACTACACTTAAAGTGCAAAAAAACTGAAGGAGAAGCCTTTCTTCATTATGGGTAACTTTAGGAATAACTCTTACACAGAATCTTTAAATAGCTGGTGATAATTTTAAATTTAAGTACAAAGTTAAAACACTTGTCATTTTTAACTGCTCAATGTTTTGCAAATTCCCTCCCAAGAAGTCCTAAAATTGTGGTCTCTGCCATTATTTGACTGCCTACCCTCTCCAAACCCTCTAAAAACAGTAAAAATAAAATGGCTATGACCCCTGTAAAAGTATAATAGTTTCCCACCTACAGAGAAATAACCTCCTGAAAATTAATGTTTTACATGGACTCCATTAGTAAAAAAACATTTACATGTTTGGCTAATTTCAAACATCTTTAAATGTTTATTTAAACCTCCCAAGCATGTTAATAATGGAATAGCTTGTATACAGGTCAATACAAAAATATAAACAAATATTACAAGGAGAAGTTGCTTTCAGTAAAATTGAGTTACTAAAGATTTTGAAACCCCAACAAGAAAGTTTTCTTTAGTTAATAGGGATTCAATGCACAGTATAAGGAAAAATTTGAAGAAAAAAGAAAATATTCATGTCATCTGAATATAAATTTCCTTTAAGCAACTCTCCCAAAGCAAATGTATTATCTAGAAAGTTCTTAATCCAAAATAACGCATTTAGTAAAAAAAAAAGAAAAAAAAAACCACCAGAAAATGTTATAATGGGAAGAAACCTAAACATCATCTGGTTTAAATGATCTTACTGGTCAAGATACAAAGACCAGATTATTATATGAATTATCTAAGGTCACTCAGTTAAATGAAAAATCAAACAAGAATTAAGATTAGGGTCTGCTACTACAAAACGTTTCAATAAAGATCTAGAGATTACCACTCATAACTAAAATACCGTTACCAACTGTAAAGCAGCTAACTTCTCTTCTTAAGAAAGTGTAGGACATTAAAATCAGCACTCTTTTACTTCAGGAATACAAAAACCAAAGGAACAAGGAAGGAAGACTGAAACTAAAAATATCTCCACACATATTAAATGGTTTTATACTAAAACATGAGAAGAAGGGTAACAACAGAACATTTTAAAAACGATCCAAGAAGCAAGTTCAAACTTGGTCACTAAAATAACACGCATGAGATTTTTCTAATTTACAAATATAAAACTATACTAACTCCTAAGTGAGGCAAAGTATCTTGTTTGGTGAGGCTCTAAGGGTTTGTTGTGGCATTTCAGGAAAGCGTGATTACACTCATCATCAAGCAGGTTTCCCTCATTATATATGTGCAGTAATTTTTTTAGAGTCAGACAAAGTAGAGAGGATAATGAGACAACAGGGCATATAATTAGATGATGTACTACTCTGGCTGCTGTAGATTATAACAAGTTAAATAATGTTGCTTGAATTGTACATCAAAAGGTAACTTTCAAATAGGAATTCAAAAATATGTTATCATAAAATACACCCCAAACAAATGCAAGATGATATAAAAGAACAGCATCATGTTTACAACTCAATGAATATAAGCCCCTAATCCAGGTATTCTGTTGAGCTGAGGAATCTGATGATGGTGTTTATCAATATCATTCTTCAGTTATAACATGCCAGGAACAAATGGGGGAAAATATACATTCACATACATTCATATAGTGTTGTAAAGTAGCAGAAATGGGCAAAGATTCAGGTATGTAGGCTCATTATCTTGAATATTTCTCTAAAACTGAAAATAAAATCAATTTTAAGGAGCACTGAATGTTATAAACTGGCAAAGATTCAAAAGGAAGTACTTGTTGGTACTTGTCATATAATCAAAGGAGCTTTATCTCAACAGCAGATGATTATATTATTATAATTTCTTAAGGAAGAATTAATCTTAGAAACAAACGATTAAAAAAAATCATCGTAAATGGGCCCTTGTGTACTTTAACAGACTTTCACAATACACAAGCTAAAGAAGCCAGACAAAGAAATTACAAAGAAATCTGAATGCTTGGAAAACAAATTAGCATATTGATAAAACAGAGGAAGTTGTCATGAGGGGAAAATGTAGTCCTACAATTTTTGGCTTAGAATATGAAATAGATCATTCACCAACTGCTAAGTTTTCAGCACACATCCTACACAATAATACCCTCTTTATTAAAAATTTCTTCGTACTTAAAGCCCTAATAATCTGTTTCCCAAAGTTGTGCCAGGTATAATTAAACTTGGACAAAAATACCTCTGGACATTATATTCTCTAAAGCAGGAAAATTTATAGTAAGAGACTAAAAAATTTACATGCCCTTAAAGTAGGTAAGAAATCTCTTTTTATCTGTAACTAGTAGGTATTGTTGCGTCTGTCAGAAGCTCAAAAACGAAAGAAGGATATAAAAAGCATTTAAAAGGGGCGCCTGGGTGGCACAGCGGTTAAGCGTCTGCCTTCGGCTCAGGGCGTGATCCCGGCGTTATGGGATCGAGCCCGACGTCAGGCTCCTCTGCTGGGAGCCTGCTTCTTCCTCTCCCACTCCCCCTGCTTGTGTTCCCTCTCTCGCTGGCTGTCTCTATCTCTGTCAAATAAATAAATAAAATCTTTAAAAAAAAAAAAACATTTAATAGGGGCGCCTGCGTGGCACAGCGGTTGAGCGTTTGCCTTTGGCTCAGGGCGTGATCCTGGCGTTCTGGGATCAAGCCCCACATCAGGCTCCTCCGCTATGAGCCTGCTTCTTCCTCTCCCACTCCCCCTGCTTGTGTTCCCTCTCTTGCTGGCTGTCTCTATCTCTGTCAAATAAATAAATAAAATCTTTAAAAAAAAAAACATTTAATAAAAAAATAAATTGTGAGAAAAATTTGATGTCATTTTCAGTAAAACCAGTGATTCAAAACCCAGTGATTAATTTTGTCAATCAGGTAAGTTGTATATGAGAAAAGCATCCTCAAAACAAAACAAAACAAAAAAACCCAAGCTAATAGTAACATTCTTAACTTTATACAATGGTAAGAAAATGCTTTAAACTTATAAATTATCAATATGTCTTTGCTACTGAAAAGCAGCAGTGCATACCCTCAATGCAATAGATCTTTTTGGCAGCGAAACCTGACCAAGAAAAATATGAATGTTGTTAAGACACAATGTGCTTCTGCCTACTGAAGGGTCTTATAAAATAGAAATAAAGGCTTATTTGATGATTGTCCTATCAGAAAAACAGAAATGATCCTTTCTGCTAATGCTTTAGTATTACATAAGGAAGCCCCAGAATACTAAGGTAAAACTTGGGTGGTCACAGGGGTGGGGGTGGGGTGCAGGGGAGCTCAGTGCAGACAAATAAACAAGAAGCTTGGTTGTAAAAGCTGATGAAATGATTTTAGCGTAATGAATAAGAAGCATAAACAAGTACCAGCAGGTACCTTTTATATAACACCTACAGATAGGTGGTCACTATCAGCTGACAAGTAGGGAAATCAGATATATCCTCACAGACCCATTCTTTTTCTCTTTAAGATTTATTTATTTATATATTTGAGAGAGAGAGAGAGAGAGCGAGAGAGAGCTCGAGTGAGAGCACAGAGGGAGAGGGAGAGAGAGTCCCAAGCAGACTCCCTGATCAGCATGGAGCCCGACACTGAGCTCTCTCTATCCCGTGACCCTGAGACCACAACCCAAGCCAAAACCAAGAGTAGGACACCCAACCAACTGTGCCACCCAGGCGCCCCTAAACACATTCTTATATTAAAGCATCAGCCAATATTATAACTATCTTTTAAAAAAATGTGGCATCATTAGCAATTCCCTGTGTGCCGTCGCTCTTTGCAGAAGCTGGTTATAAACCTTAGATAACCTACTTGTTCTTTCTGCAACTCTGCATGATAAAAACCCAATCTTTGAAACCTGCAGCTCTCTAATATATCCAGCATCTAATTATATCACCACTTACAAAAAAGGAAGTGAGAACCTGATCTAAGGAATCTCCACTGACTGCACAGAGAGCACAGATGGGTGAACATTCTGAGCTCTTCCCATAAAACAAAGAGCTTCCTATGCCTTACAGTTGCTACATAAAAATTTACCAAATCACGATCTTTTCTTTTCAAATGTACCATAAACACATATAGGGCAGTTTGATCCCAAGTAAACTCAAAGTCTTCCAGAAGAGAACAGGGCTATACAACTATTATTTAATATTTTCTTAGAGTCCCAGGAAAAAGCAGCTTTCATTCTTAGACATCACAAAAAGCTGGGAAACTTTCTTTCTTTCTTTTTTTTTAAACTGTAGTTGATACACAATGTTACATTAGTTTCAGGTGACTGAAAAAATCTACTGGGAGGATTTCTTAAGAGTATGGACCAGAAGAGAGCACATCACCTAGACCAGGGTAAGATCAGTAGTTAGGATCCCCTGCTACATACCAAAAGCTAACAAATAACCTCTTCAGAAAAAGAGGCATTTAAAAAATTATATATTTTTCCAAAAGTTTTCAAGCTCACTATATTCAATCTACTATCAAGTAAAGTGAGATGGAAAGCTGGTTGTGGCAGTTGCCCCTATAGTTACCATTAGTCTCAGAAAGAGAAACTAACAGTTTTTCTCTCCCCAGTTATGCAAGATTAATTTAGATGAAGAGCTGTGCTCTTTCCTTAACATGCCATATACCAGAAATTTTACACATCATCATAAATTAAGAAGATAATAAATAACAATACCTGCTCTCTTTACTTCCCAGATGTGTCTATGAAAAGAAGATGACAAAAGCACTGATGCTCAATTAGAGAAACTTCAAAAGAATCTCCAAGGGAAAGAACAAGGGGAGGTTTTTTTATGTATAATCTGGGAGAGGTAGATGTACCACTAACCCCAAATAATCTGTCAAAAAGCGGACAGAGAGTAAACCTGGAAGAGGAGAAATTGATGTGAAAGGCAGGCTTTTAAGGATGCTGGTACCACTCAAGGAAGAAGGAAAGGAGGAAGTGAGGGAGGAAATGACACCACTGCATATACATGTGTACATAGTTCAAGAAGACAGAACAGGCCTGAATGAATGCTAATTTTAACATCTACTGCACTTACTGCAAACCAAGAAAATAAATCCTGTTTCATCAATATTATATGTTGTTAGATAATGATTCATTCTTATTCTCAAACACTGTCACTCAGAACCTCCAAAAGTTCGCACTTCTCTACCTAAATCCCTCCTAAACTATTTGTGATTTTGAATAAATTTCTATACTGAAAGTGACCTGAAGTGTGAAAAATAAGACATGAAATATTCCCAGTAAGAAACAGATGTCTTATTTACAATCTAATCAATCAGAGTAAACTTAAAAAGATACCAAATATAGAATTTTAAAAATCCCTACAAAATGATAAATCTTCCCCTATGTACAAACAAACATTCTTATGGACACATGAGCTTTAAACTGTTTTTCTAAGAGTGGTAATACATATACCCTCATGTATGGTCCACAGCTGGTCAACAATACACATTTGTGAACTGCTTGGAAATGGATGTACAATTTGTACTCAGGCTGGCCCAAGTAGGAAGCTAATAGCCTGTCTAAAAAAAAAAATGAACCCATAACTTTGGTCTCATTAGCGCTGCACTCTAAGCTGTTAAAGATTCAAACACTAATTTGGATTTAAGGAGGGGGACAATGAAACACTAAGAGGGAGAAAGTTTATATAGTCAAGTCTATGCAAAATTTTCTATTAATGCAAACCAGCTGCAAGAATAAGAAATACAGTTTTCAGTATTTGAGCCTTGTGGAATACTAATGGGTTTTTCTATTCCAAGTTTCCATTCTGAAAAGAAGGCCCTTTAATTCACGATTCCCTCAGAGTCCCTGGCACTCCTAAGAACTACCTTTCTAAAATAATGGCTTTGGAGACCAAATTATCTATCTGTTAGGAGATATGTGCTGTGGCTCTGAATAGCCATTCTAAGCCATTCCTTATATGAGAACTCATGCATTCCCCCAAAGAAATATTGTGAAAGAAATTGTTTTAAGTACGTGATCCATAAGACCTCTAGCACAGCCTAACTCAAAGCTGTGAAATTTAGGGTTCACATTCAACATCAAGGTATATGTCATCTACAAAACATTGTGATAAACCACTGATTTATTGTGATTGACCACTGGTTGTTTCCACCACAATTCTATTCTGATTGCTGCAACTTAATTCTACCATACAGTAAATATTTTCCCCCAAGCTTTGGTTAATTAATCTTTCTCCTATACAGCTCATAAATCAATTTAAAAATTGTTTGCAAGTAACCACCTTAATACTTAATATATGCTACCACCTGTCTCCAACACCAGTAACAACAAAAGTTATATATACACATATGGGCTTTGTTCTCCTAACAGAACTATCAGTATAAGTAATTAATATAGGTCTTATATAATACTTGATTTGTGAAGAAACTGTCCCTCTAGGAAATTCATACAGTGGCTTTATCCATAATGAGGAAAATCACTCGCATAAGCTTTTAGGACTAGAAATAGAGGAATATCCATTTCTCATGCCAGTGTAGCTCAGAAATCTTAGGGTTCAGTTGAAAAGAATACATAATCCCTAGCATCCTGAAAGTCGAATAAAATTTCCGTAAAAGATACTCTGGCACCCCAGACAAGAGGCAAGAATATTTGCATCAAATTAACATCAACTTAAAAACCATTATAAAACTGGTTTTAAAATGAAAAAGCAAGAACAAACCTCAATTTTGTCTGTTTTGGCATCTCCCCAGTATATTTTGCCTTCATCATAATCCAAGGCTAAACCGTTTGGCCAACCAAGAGAAGTGTTAACCAACACTACTCGGTCAGAACCATCCAGAGCTGCTCGCTCAATTTTCGGGATTTCTCCCCAGTCAGTCCAATACATGTACCTATAGAAGTATACAGAAAATGAGCTAAAAACAGATAATAAATGGTAACTTTCAGATATTCTAAAGGTGAGGTCCACCCCTCATATTACACTGGAATCAGTTAACACCATAGAAGGAAGAAAAAAATAGGACTTAAACATACTCAAAATCTATGTTTAAGACATAACAGCAGTATATACATGCTTGTAGGAAATTTTCAGATCAAACAGTGTTTTCTAGAACTGATAATAAAAATGCCTTCCAGGGGGATGGCTCAGTTGTTAAGCATCTGCCTTCGGCTTGGGCCACGATCTCCAGGTCCTGGGATCGAGCCCCACATTGAGCTACACATCGAGCCCCATATGAGGCTCCCTGCTAAGCAGGGAGTCTTGCTTCCCCTTCTCTTTCTGTCCCTCCCCCTGCTCATGCTCGCTCTGTTTCTCTCTCAAATAAATAAAATCTTTTTAAAAAATGCCTTCCAATAATGAGATTCCATTTTTAGTTATGTTTTTTCAAAATATTTTGTGCTCCTTCCCACTAACAGTCATCTTTTTTTCCCTAAACTTTTTATTTAAGTAATCTCTACACCCAAAATGGGGCTTGAACTCACGACCCCAAGATCAAAAGTTGCAAGCTTTTCGTACTGAGCCAGCCAGACACCCCAGTCATCTTTTTTTTCTTGCTGGCTTGTCATCTCTAACACAAAAAGGCTATCCCAATAGTAATATTCAGATGACAAATTGAATTCCCAAAATAACTAACTCTTTCTGTAGTGCTAAGTAACTGCTGTGGTTCCTAGGAGTTTGAGTGGCTCCAAGGCACTCATATACACTGAAGTGTAATAATTTGTCACTATGTTCACCCTTAGAATGAATCTCATAGTAACAAATAACATTGGTGAGCATACAGAAAGCTGTGTTTCCCTGGATTGTGGTCAGGGTGTTATGACCAAAAAAAAANCAAAAAAAAAAAAAAAAAAAAAAAAAAATTCAAGTCATTCACATATCTTGGGATATACAAAGTAAAATATATCCTTTACCATATCATTCTAGAAGTTTCGAAAATGGGATGAAATTAAATCTTCTAGAGGAAGAGAAAGAATTCTGAAAACAATTTCTTTCCACATTTTTCATGGTCATGATGCAACCTCAGCAAAATCTGTAGCCAACACCCAAAGTAAGCAAGCATTGACTTAATTTAGAAAGAAAAAGTATTCAAAACATTCAAGGAAAAAAAAACTAGCAATTCTTTAACTTGAGATTTTATTCCAATCACTATGTTCTAAAAATGAACAGCCACTTAAGAGCTGTTTATTGAAAACCAACACATACTTCATATTGTTTTTGTCAACGTTTTTAGGAACCTGTAGAAAACAGAAACACCAGGCAAAAATTTTCTATCAGCAGAGCTTCTTACCCAACCATGGGATCTAACACAATGGCTCGGGGTTCCTCTAAGTCCTCTGAAATCAAGATCTTCCTCATGGTCCCATTGAGCCTTGTAACTTCTATCCGATCAGTGCCAGTGTCTGTCCAATAAAGATTTCGGGCAACCCAGTCAACAGCAATACCATCAGGATGCGCAATTTGAGCAGTGACCACAAACTGACTGCCAGATCCATCTATGAATGAGCGGCGTATGGCCCTCACTTCATCATCAGTCCAGTAGATATAGCCTTCCACAGGATCATAATCTATGGCAATGGCATGACGGATGTCTTCTAACTGTAAAACAATGTCTGTGAAATCTGGTGTATCCAAAGAAATGCGTCTCAAGTCTGTCCTTCGTGCTAAAAGCAGTAATTCAGTGGCACCTAGAACAATAAAGTGAGATAAATGAAGAAAAAATTGAAACCCACAGTCAAAATTTAGTCACTCTAAATAAAAAATGCAGAACTTCTTCAGGAATTGAAAAGTAAAGGAGTATACTGGGACGCCTGGGTGGCACAGCAGTTAAGCGTCTGTCTTCGGCTCGGGGAGTGATCCCGGCGTTGTGGGATCGAGCCCCACGTCAGGCTCCTCTGCTATGAGACTGCTTCTTCCTCTCCCACTCCCCCTGCTTGTGTTCCCTCTCTCGCTGGCTGTCTCTATCTCTGTCAAATAAATAAATAAAATCTTTAAAAAAAAAAAAAAGATAGAAAAGTAAAGGCGTATAAAAGGATACTCAGGGTCCATTTAGGGTGGAAATGGAAAGTAACATAGTGACCTAGGAATAGTTGACTATGAGCTCAAGCTCTATAATGGCTCAGCTCTCCAAATCAAGTATTGATTCCTTCTCTGGTTCATTTGTTATATAGCCCCTGGAATTAATAACAGCTACTTAAAGGGTATAATGAAGAGTGACTACGTAACAACTAAGAAGTTGAGCAGCTGAATATTAAAGGAAGAAGGAGACATAGAATATAGGTCCTTTGTTTGAGAAGTATGTTTACAAAGGTAAATGAATCCAAGACAAAGATCTTTTGTGTCTGATGAGAATGTTCCAAAACTGGATTGTGATGGTTTCGCAACTGTAAATTGTTAAAAACCATTGAATTGTACACTTGAAATGACTGAAATTTATAGTACGTAAATTATATTTCAGTTAAGCTGTCTTAACTAAGAGAACTATAAGGCAATACCTGACATAATTAATGACAAAGAGGGCTACAGTGAAGGAAAAAGCAGCAGCAAAGAAAGTGAATCAGATAAAACACTGGTTAAGAGTAAGAGTTGTGGATCTGACAGAACTGTTGGATTCAAATTCCTAGTCAAACTTAGGCAAAACTTCATCTCTCTAAACCTAATTTCTTCATCTATATCCCACAGGGTTGCTGCGAGGATTAAATAAGATTCATGTAATATTCAGGAACGTACTGAACATGTATTTGATTAATGTTAGCTAATATATTATTACTAACATTAGAAAAGAAACACTTTCAAATTTTTATTTCACTGAGTTTTAGATCAGATTTATTTATGAAATGTTTTTAATTCAAAGTAGTATTCAATAAAAACACAGCTGAGAATGAAGACATTAAGCTCAATCTTTTGATTTTTTAATGTTCAAGTAAAGTACCAATAAAATCATCTAAGTATAAAAGATAGTAAGCAAGATGACATCTGAAAGAGTGAAAAAAGATTCCCAAAGAAGTGAGTCTAAAAGAAAATACTGGCATTTAGCTTCACATCAATCTGGAATTATAGTTGAAAAAACTGAGAGGAGGAGTAAAGCTTTCAACAACAGCTTTTTGACTCAAGGGCTAATTATAAATGAACTCGAGCTTAGAGAAAATACAGCCCTAAATGCCATAGCAGGCACCAAACAGGAGTAACTTTGTACCATTCACTGCCTCTGCTAACTACCAAAAGGAGCCAGCCCCAAAACTCTGCAAACAAGGAAGTCATAGAAAGTGAAGCTGTTAATTTGAACAAGGTGATCAAAACAGAATACTTAACTTGAAGCTACTACATGCCAAATGCACATCTAAAATTCAAAATACTAGTTAAACATGTACATTTGCACTGCTGTGAGGGAGTAGACAGACCACTATTGCTGAAATAAATCCTCTGTTTTAAACTCAAGCTACATTTTTAAACAAAAAAGCAACATTACAAAAACCTTTTGTTTTAAATTGAAACCAAATTATTGTTTGCCATGGAAACCGCCTCACAAGAGTCAGCCAGCTTCACCTTTGACTATGAGGATAATTTATCAATGCCAAGTCATGACAAATATCCTGTACACCAACTCAATTCCATCTCTCTGACTCCCTGACCCCCTTGCCAGGAACTCCCTAACCCACTCTGAAATAAAGGCTTCTGCTTTTCAGAGTTAGATAAAGAAGCCACTGGTAAATATAACAATTTTCTTATCAGGTCTTGCTGGTGGCTAGGAAAACCAGATAGTGATCCACAGGGGTAAGAATGAAGAATACATTCTCATTAAGAAGAAAAAGAGAAGAACTGAAGTCCAAACCAGAAGTCCCTTGAAATGTCCTAAAGCAACATATTTCTCCAATATGCCCTCTTTCTATAGGGAATTAAGAGAGTAAGGAGAAGAGGCAGTGGTTAAGTATAGAAAGAGGTTGCTTTAGAAACAGAATATGGATTTTTTTCTTCTTCTGAAAGCACTTCTCTGTTGTTAAAAGGCAATTAAAAATATCATTCAGCAATTTTTTAGAACTATATCTACCCCATGATAAGTCATTATAGTTGAAAGTTCAGTAAACTGCTTCCTTGCACAGAGGTCCTTTATTTACAAATGCTACCTACTGTTAAAAATGCATTCTTTAAGAAAATACTCATTTTCACAACAATCAATTGCAATATCAATGACTGACATTTCATAAAAAAAGAGCACCTAGTTTTTTTTAAATAGCATGTAAAAATTTAGTTAAAATGCTAAAATAACTTACAAAACAGTATTAAAGAGATGCCCTAAAACACAAAACAACCCTGTTATATAACTGATTGTGAAGACAAAGATTAAGCAACTAGTCTCCCAAACACTGTAACCTACAGAGCTTATTATAGAGAAATAAAATAAATCATAAAGAATTTCAACTGTATCTGAAATTCTTCCTTCTTGGAGACCATCTTCTTACCATCTTTGCAGGTTTTTCCATTCTCCAGGAGTTTGACCCCAGTTGGGCAAGCACACTGATAAAAAGGTTTGACTGGAGACATCAAACACAAGTGGGAACAACCACCATTATCAATTCCACATGGATTTGTAGCTGTCAAATATAAATCACACTGATTAATACCAATGATTATAGATGCCCTCCCTCACTCTAGGTACACAAAGGTTAACAACCATAACATGAGCAACTGTGATAAACCAAATTATTACCAAATGTCATCCAGGTGCTTGACTACCAAACCATTTGCAAGGAAAGGAATTAATCAGTGAGAACTGACTTAGCATATTGTACCCAAAGAGGGATACACAAGAAATAAAGCAGGAGGTCCCTGCCCTAAAAGAGCTTTACAATCTAGTCAGTATGCCAAAATTAACAAACTAGAAAACAATACAAAACAATGAAATTAAATGCTATCTTGCACATGATAGACCACAAATAAGTATAGAGTAAAATGGAAAGTAAATTACTAAGGATTAAAGAAGACAAAGGACATGACAGGACCCTTGAAGGATAGGAAAACAGGAGGACATTTCAAATGTGGTAAAACTGTATGAAAAAAAAAAAAAACTCAGAGGCTGTACATTGGGTGAGATAATAAGGCAAACAGTCTAACTAGATATTAAAGTTTCTGTTGACTAATCAGAGCTACAGCTGAGTGAGCACAGAGAATGGGAACAAATTGTGGTGGAGGGCACTGAAAGCCAAGAAAAGTAATTAAATGTTGAAAAATCCACTTTGGAAAGATTAACATTGAAAAGATAGGCATAACAGATTCAACAAGGAAAAATGAGAAGCAGAGATTAATTAGCACCTTTGCCAAAACTATGGAAAGGGATGGATTTAAATAATATTCATTAAAAAAATCAACATAAGATGGAGACCAACAAAATATGAAAGATAAAACAATGATAACTGCAAATTTTGAAACTAGTAAAACATAAAGGATCAACAGTGCCATTAAACAAAAACAAACAAACAAACAAAAAAAACAGGGAAATTCTCTCCTAAGGGCTAACCATGAGAATAAAAAATTCATAAAATATTTTTACAAAAGGGCAACACATACACTTAAAAACATTTTTATGGACTCATAATTATCAGATTCCAAAAAATATATTCATTATTTAACTATCTCCCCCTAAATGGATACAAAGTAATGCAGAATCCAAATACCCTTTATTTTTGGCTATGGAATACAATCTGAACTATACTCAGACACATGCCAGACATTTATTTATATACAAGTGCCAAACTCTTAACATTCTCATATTCCTTTTAAACCTAATTCTTCTCCTCTCTTAAAAGAAATTGTTGCCAGCAGCCGAAGCCCAAGTCACTGCAAAGGTTGACCAAAAATAGAAGCAAAACTAAGAAAAAGGGCAGGGGGGAAGTGTGCACAGACAAGTTTAAGCAGGTATTTTATCAGACAACCTAAGGTACTTAAATTCACCAGTTAGATTCACAGAGGTTTCCATTTAAGAAAAGTGCTTGTTTGCTTTTAAAAACACACTAGAGAGAAATAATATAAAGAAGAAATGCATTTGTGTATAAGCTTAATATCTCAATTTCTTATCTTATGTCTCTCTTCTAAACCACCATTCCCCAGTCCCAAACAAAGGGCTGAGGTGGCCAGCAGTGACAGATAACAAGCTATGGTTTAGGCTGCCACTCAACCTGAATTACATTTTGACATTTTCCTTATGTTTTATTCCTTCCCACTACCTTTGGATATGTCCTCTCTGCTCCTGCCTTCACTAAAGCCAGACATCTGAGTGCTAAAGCTATTCCAACTCGCAATTTAAAAATCAAGATCACTTACCATTTGGCTGCCTCTGTTGGCTGAAGGCATGTATATCCATGGGAGAGAAGATGTTAGAATGGATTTCACGCAGACCCTCGCCAGTGTACTTGTTGCAAGCCAAAATAGAGTGTGTATTCCAGTCGGTCCAGTACAACGTGTCCTCAAATAATGTCAAGGCAAAAGGATGTGGAAGGGAACCTTTAACCACTGCCTGCCTATTAACAAAAACAGAAAAACTCAAACATATCTAAATTTTCTTTTATCAAAACATGATTTTGCCCATTAAAACATCTTGTTTCCACAATAACACACAAAAATCCCGTAACACATATCTTAAGGTCAAATACGCCTACGAAAAATAAGTCACATAATAAATTTGAATATATTTTCATAGTGTTCAAAACTCCCAACCAAGTAAGTACTTGGCAATAGGCCCCAGGTTCATTACAAACTAGCAGAGAGAAGGCTCAAGTATTAGCACTGCTGTCAATTCCGATCTCTGGACTCACATCTTCTATCCTTCCACAAAATTCATGTTGTTAGAAGATAAATGGCAAAAAGAAAAAACTAAAGTTGGCACTGTGAAGTAGTTTTAAATCTGCAATAGGATTTCCCCTTCTTGATGTGTCAAAACAAAGAATTTGAGCCTGTTTCTTCTACCATTTCCTATGGTTTTGGTAACTGAAAATAAAAACATATACTTGAGGCTAAAAAAGGTGTTCTGGTGGAGCTCTTTCTGCAAACCCCAGTCTAGCTCTAGTAAAGGATCATTTCTGCTTGCTTTCTGCTATGTGATTACTGATTAGTGTTCAACCACAGTACTCTGCAGTGTCTTGGAGAGTTATTAGTAAATATTCCTGAATAATGAACAAATCATGCTCTGCTTCAAAATAATATTCAAAAAAATTCTTTGCTATTTACCTAATATCAAATATAATATTTTCATAAATAGACTGGGAGGAAGGAATGGACACTATAAGCACCTGAAGAGAAATAAAGAACATCACATATTTTAGGGAAATCCAGCTTTTAGGTCCTGGACATTACTGAAGAGACCACCAGCATACTAAATTAAATTCAAGGGCAGTAAGATAATTTTTATCTAAGCAGAGTTAACATCTGTTATTGTACATGGAATGGTCCTAGCCTAAGGTGTTTCAAATTCAGGCCAGATTTTTTAAAAACTGAATACAAGATTAGCATGACCAGTTTACCAAACAAATTTTCTATTTTAGAAATTCATCCCTACTCTGCCAGCCCACATCACCACGATTTTCTCCTCTCATTTTTCTTCTTTTCCCCTAGCAGATTACTTTTCCTTCTCATTTCCCCAAAAGAACTGTCGCAATGTCAACTTCTGAGGTGGCTTCTTCTACTTTTTAAATGAACGGTAAGTTTACCAAAGAGGTTATGTTATTTACAGGAATGATATAGTTTAAGTCCAAATTTAAATAGGTCTACATATTTCACACCAAAATCTACCAAAATTCAGTATGGTAAGAGAATTCTGAGAAGCTGCCAAGAAAGAAGTAACACACCTGAAAAAGGAAGAATAGTAATATATGACTTAGCATTTCATTAACCATCCTAAAGAACTACAAATTCTATAATCGAATCTTTGAAAAACTTTGGGAAGAAAAAAAGCCTTCTAAGTCCTTTGCATATTATTAAATAAAAAGTTAAAATTCACTCTTTGAGGTAAACAGAGGAAAACAATCAGGAAAAACAAAATCCCTCCCTAGAAGATACACTCACTTTACATACTGACTAAAAACATTTATGTATCGGTAAGAAATCAGATAGACCTGAGTTCAATGTCCCTCTAACACTTAAACTACTTACATCATTTCTTCAAGCTTTCTTTATCTATAAATGAAAGATCATAATCTATCCCCATTGAGTTACTGTAAAGACTAAACGGTAATAGATGCAAAACCATTTAGCATTATGCTTGGGACTTAATAAACATTTCATAAAAAATTCCTCAATTTTAGGATATATTTTTCAATATTTTAATATTTCTGAGATGGGGTAATATAAATATAAAATAAAAAGTTCTTAAAATCAGTATCATATTAGAATCAAGTAAATCCTAGACTCTGGCTTATTTATATTCCCAAGATCTCATGCAACACTGTGTGCACAAATTAAATGGAATGATTAGACACTCAGTAAATGCTTGATAAAATGAAATATCGTAAACGATACATGTAATTAACAGAGCTGAACAAAAAGCAGAATTAAGAAGGCTATCACTCATTCTTAACATATTCTTTGGTCATTTTATTGATTCATCCAACCAATAGTGACTTGTTCCTGAAAATGGAGATAACTGTACATTATCTTCACCTTTCATCTCTCTGGCTGGGATAACTAAGTAGGCCTACCTCTTGGTTTCTCCCTGAAAACATAAGTTTCTTCAAGGAGTTGATCATGGGTAGCAAAAACAAAGATGGCAGGCAAGATCAAAGCTCAGTTCTTCAGTTGTATGTCACAACAACAGGAGTTAAAAAATGGATCTCTACTATGAAGACCAAAGGAAAGAAACTGAGATCGCTGTTGGTATTTTGATTTAGTGCTGACAACCTCTGAGTATCATCCCTTCCCTGTGTCTGTCATTTTCTCAGCAGTGTACTGACTGATAGGGCTCAATCCCACCAATACCCCCAAGTACATGAGCCACTTGCTACCTCTTCCATATTCCACGCTTGGTGGGTGCCTCTTTCAAATTCTGCACCAACTGGACTTGTCCTTTATAGAACACCTGTGCACTTGCATTCACTTTCTCTGTTTCTGGACCTCTTCCCAGAAAGCTGTCCTCTGCCCGTGTTTCAGAATTCCCCCACCTGTGTGGGTAATAAATCTTTGGTCATACCAAAGCACTACTGTCATGAATTCTGACATGTGAACCTAACCTTGGAAGGGAGCTTCCCTCACCATAGTAAAGCTGTTATAATACCTAAGAAGATGACAAAAGTGGTAGCAGCACAGGTTTGGAAAATCTCCACAAGCCCTCCACATGAAAACACAACAACTAGGTAGCAAAATCAAAAATCCATGGACAACATTCACAACAGAGTTAAGTAAAAAAATATTACCACAAAATCCAAAATCCAAAAAGGTATGGAAAACTACCAATAGCCATAAGACCTGATTGGCATCAGTACTTCTGCAGGAGGAATCAGAAAGAAAAAATAGGGCCTTCAGGAGACCTAAGAACAGAAGAACACACAAGATAGGTAACAATGGAAAGTAGGGCAAACAAATATGAGAACATCAGCTGATTAGCAGGGGTTCTGGCCACTCCAAGAATGAGTGAATACAATGAATTCATGGTTGGCACTGAGGGAGCTAGTACACTTTAACCCACTGTGAACTCTCAAAGTTGACATTCCAGGACTCCCTTCCAGACAAAGCCCCATACTGAGGATAAATTACTGGGAGTAGAATGAAAAATGAGAATGATAGGTACAAGAGGGATAATGGTAAAATAAGGTACAAAAAAAGGTGGGAGAAGGAACCCAAGTCAGGAAATGTCAGAAAGCAAGCTACCATTTTTTAGAACACACACACACAACGAAGAGTTCTGTGAAGTTACAGAAGTTATGATGTACCCTGCCTTCTTCAGTGAGTTCAAGAAAAACAATTACACATGAAAATAAGACAATAAAAATATTAAGGGAAAATCTCATTTAAAAAGTTAGTATTTAAAATAAAACCAAAAATAAAGAATCATATCCTTACAATTAAAATATGCCAGAAATATATGGCTGCTGAACAAATAAAATTTATAACCTATTGCAAAATAATACTTTAATATAACACTAGCCATAAAAGAATAACACAAATTAAAATTAAAAACCTCAAAACTGAGGTGACAGAACTGATGAAAGAATAAGAAATATAAGAATAAATCACTTCAGAAATGAAGTTTAAAGTAGAAATAACACAACAATAAACAACAAATAAGGAAACAGAAACAAAGTGAAAAGGAGGAATTTTTTCTTTTTTTGTGATTTTTTTTTCAGTTTTATTGAGAAATGACTGACATACATCAACTGCATTAAGTTTAAGGCATAGAGCATGATGGTTTGATTTGCATATATTATAAAATGATTACCACAATAGGTTCAGCTAATATTCATCATCTCATGTAGAAACTTTAAAAAATAAAAATTTTTTTTCTCTTTGTGATGAGAATTCATGGGATTTATTCTCAACAACTTTCCTGTATGTCATGCAGCAGCGTTAAGTACAGTCATTATGCTGTACATTGCATCCCTAAGGAGGAATTTTTAAAATTCAAAAAGAAATAGGACAAGAAATAAAAAATAAAAGATATGAAATACAAAGGACAAGGGGAGAGAATAGAATTATACTGGAGCAAAGAAATGACCAAATGGTAACTTAAATCCTCAGGAAGAATTAAGCAGTATCAGAAACAGCAAATATGTAGGTTAATACAAAAAGACTCTGGGTGCCTGGATGGCTCATATGGTTGAGCATCTGTCTTCAGGTCATGATCCCAGGGTCATGGGATTGAGCCCCACATCAGGCTTTGGCTCAGTAGGGGAGTCGGCTTCTCCTTTTGCCCCTCCCCCAACTCATGCTCTTGTGCAAGGCTGGGCGCTCTCTCTCTCTCAAGTAAATAAATAAAATCTTAAAAAAAAAAAAGACTATATAATACTTTCTCCTTTTTCTTTTTAACCCTTAAAAAACCTGTAAGATCATACTAATAATGATCATAACATGATATTGGTTATAATAGAAATGTAATCTAAATGACAATAACAGCAAAAAAGGAAAGGAGAGGGAACAGAGACACACTAGAGTAAAATTTCTATACTTTACAGGAATTAACTCAGTATTATCATAAAGTCGATTTTAACAAAATGCATATCGCAACCCCTAGAATAATCACTAAAACTATTTTATTCTCAAAAATATAGTTCAAAAATTGGGATGCCTGGGTGGCTCAGAGAGTTAGGTGTCCGAGTCTTAATTTTGGCTCAGGTCATGATCTCAGGGTTGTGATATCGAGTCCTGAGATGGGCTCTGTGCGGGGTGTGGGGCCTGCTTAAGATTCCCTCTTCTTCTCCCTCTGCCCCTCCCCACTCTCTCTCCCTCTCTTAAAAAAAAAAAAAAAATCAAAAAATCAATAAAGGAATTATCTACCAGAAAATATCTACTTAATACGAAAGAAGGCAGAAAAGAACCAAAAAAAAAAAAAAACCCCAAAAAAGAAACAGATATAAAAAAATAAACATCAAAATGTCAGATGTAAACCCAACCATATCATTAATAACACTAAATGTGAATAAACACTTCAAACAAAAGGCAAAAGGTTGGGGGCGCCTGGGTGGCTCAGTCAGGTATACCTCTGCCTTCAGCTCAGGTCATGATCCCAAGGCGCTCTGCTCTGCAGGGAGCCTGCTTCTTCCTCTCCCTCTGCCTGCCACTCCCCCTGCTTGCGCACACTCTCTGTCAAATAAATATATAAAATCTCTAAAAAAAACAAAAAACAAAAACCACCACGGCAAAAGGTTGAACATCTTAAATATATACAGTTTTTCCTTTTCAAAAAAATACCTCTCTCTATATATATAGACAAAGATTGTTAGACTTGGTAAAACAAAGCAAGATTCAACTATATGCTATCTACAAGAGACATTTTATATTCACAGACACAAACTGGTTGAGAATAAAAGGTCACAGTGAACAGTAACCATTAAGAGAGATGGAGTGACTCTATCAGACAAATATACTTTAATATATGTAAGAGGTAAAGAAGAATATTTTATGATAAAGATTCAAATCATCGGGAAGATACAACTATAAACCTATACACACAAAAAAAGAGCCTCAAACAAATGAAGAGAAACCTGACAGAAATCAAGAGAGCAACAGACAATTCAACATTAACAGTCCAAGATCTCAACATCCTACTTTCACAGAAGTATAGAACAACTAGACAGAAATGAGATGCCTGGCTGGCTTAGCTGACAGAGAACGCAACTTTTTAAAAAAATATTTATTTCTCTCTTTGAGAGAGAGCACAGCCTTTGGGGGAGGGGCAGAGAGAGAAGGAGAGGCAGACACCCTGCTGAGCAGGGAGACTAAGGCAGGGCTGGATCCCCCGCCCTGGGATCACCACCTGAGACAAAGGCAGACGCTTAAATGACTGAGCCACCCAGGAGCCCCTAGAGCATGCAACTCTTGATCTCAGGGTTGTAAGTTTGAGTCCCACATTGAGTACAGAGATTACTTAAAAGTAAAATCTTCAAAAAAAAAAAAAAAAAAGAACAACTAGACAGAAAATCCTCAAGGATATGGAAATTTGAACATTATCAACCAATTTAACCTAGCCTCTAAAGAAAATTCCCATCTAATAACAGAGCATACGTTCTTTAAAGTACCTATGGAACTTACTCCAGGATAGACCACATACTAGGTCACAGAATAAATCTCAATTTATTTTAAAAGACTGAGTCAGAGGCGTCTGCTTTTGGCTCAGGTCATGATCCTATGGCGCTCATGCGTGCACTCTCTCTCATATAAAAAGATCTTTAAAAAAAAGATTGAATTATATAAAGTGTATTTGCTGAGAACTACAGAATTCATTAATAAATGAAAAACAAATTTGAGAAATTCACAAATGAGAATTTTCTAAATTCTTCCTTAATGTCTTCTCAATAAGCAATGGGTCCAAGAAGAAATCACAAGAAATTCTTTTAAATATTTTCAGATAAAAGGAAATGAAAGCACAACAAATAAAAAACTTATTAAAAAATGTATGGGATACCACCAAAGCAGTGCTTAGGGTAAATTCTATAAATTTACTCCTTAAGTGTCTGTATTAGAAAAGAAGATATTTTTTTTCTTTTAAGAAAAGAAGATAATTTCAAATCAATAAACTAAGCTTCAAGCTTAAGAAACTAGGGGGAAAAAAGAGCAAATTAACTGCAAAGCTAGCATAAGAAAGAAAATAAAAATATTAGAGTGATCAATGAAATATTAAAACACAAAAACAGTAGAGAAAAAAAATCAGTAACACTGCATGTGGATTCTATGAAATTCACAAATCTGACTATCCTTTAGGTAGACTGCCCCCTCCCAAAAGAGAAAATACGTAAATTGGGAAGTTTGTGAATAAAATCATGAATATAAGAGGGACATCACTACTGGCCTTACAGAAATTAAATGGATTATAAGAAGATATGATGAATAACTTTATGCCAACTCAGACAACTTAGACAAAATGGAAATATTCCTAGAAAGAAACAGATTAACAAAAGTGACTCAAAAAGAAATAAAAAAGAAACTTAAAGACCTAGAACAATTAAAGAAATTGACTTAATAATTTAAAATCTTCCCATAAAGAAATCCCTAGGCCCAGATGACTTCACTGATGACTTCTACTAAATATTGCAGCAGAAATAATATCTGTCCCATACCCTTCCAGAAAATAGAGGAAGAGGAACTTCCCACCTCATTCCCTGAGGTTAGTATTATACTGATACCAAGGCCAGACAAAGACAGAATAAGAAAAATAAACTACAGACCAATACCTCTTATGTTTATAAAGACATAAAAGTCCTCAAGAGATTGTCAGCAAACTGAAACTAGTAACATCTAAAAAGGATTCTAAACCAAGACCAAATGGGATTTACTCCAAGAACGCAAGAGTGGTTTAACAACCAAAAACAATAAATGTAATTTCATCATGTTCACGAAATAAAAAACAAAATCACATGATCATCTCAATTGATGCAGAAAAAGCATTGGACAAAATATAATATCCAGTCATGGTATAAATTGTGAAAAAACTAGGAACAGACGGAAACTTCATCAACCTGATTAAGGTGTCTACAAAAAAAAAACTACCGCTAAGATCATGCTCAACGGCAAAATAATAACAACAACAACAACAACAATAATAATAATAATAATGATTTCCCCAAAGATCAGGATCAAGCAAGGATGTCTTCTATTTAACACTGTAATAGAGGATCTAGTCAGTATTACCAAACAGGAATACAAGGCATCTAGACTGGAAAGGAAGAAGTTAAACGGTCATTATTCTTAAGTGCCATGATTCTAAATACTAAAGAATTAAAATACACACACACACACACACACACACACACACACACACACAGAGAGAGAAATAAATTGTCTTTCTATATACCAGCAATATAAAAATGCAGAAATTGATATGATCAACTAGTATTTGACAAGAAAGCCAAGAATACTCAGTGGAGAAAAGACAACTACTTCAATAAATGGTGCAGGGAAAATTAGACATTCACATGTAAAAGAATGAAACTAGACCCCTATCTTATACCACTTACAAAAATTAACTCAAAATGGATTAAAACCTTGAATCTTAGAGCTGAAAAACATAAAACCCCTAGGAAAAAAACACAGGGAAAAAGCTCCTTGACATGGTTCTTGACAATGATTCTTTGGATATGATACTTAAAGCACAAGCAACAAAAAAAAAAAAATAAGCACGTGGGACCTCATCAAACTAAAAAGCACTACACAACAAAGGAAGTGATCAACAAAATGGAAAGGTAACCTACGGAGTGGGAGAAAATATTTGTAAATCATGTATTTGATAAGGGTTAATATCCAAAATATACAAAGAACTTACATAACTCTGTATCAAAAAACAAACAAATAATCCAATTAAAAACTAGGCAGAACACCTGAAAAGACATTTTCCAAAGAAGATATTCAGATGGTCAACAGGTACATGAAATGATGTTCAACATCACTAGTCATCAGGGAAATGCAAATCAAAGCCACAATGAAGTATCACCTCATGCCTCTTAGAATGGCTATCATCAAAAAGATAAGAGACAGCATACAAGGAATATAGTCAATGGTACTGTAACAGAATTGTATGGTGACGGATGGGTAGCTACACTTGTAGTAAGCATAACATAAGGTATAAACTTGTAAAATCACTATGCTGTACACCGAAACTGATCTAACACTGTTCGATTAAAAAAAAAAAAAAAAAGGAAGATTCATCCATATCTAGAAGAAGCCAGGATAATATCACATTGGCTATACTACGTGACTGTCTGACACCCAAACAGAATGGAGCTCTGGAGGGCAGCAATGTTGTTTGCTCTGTGCACTGGATGATGCTCATGGTCAGTGCCTAGAAAGTTGCCTGAACCTAGTGGGGCTTCCTGTATATTTGATGAATGTCCCATGTGCTTACTCTCAGTGATCTCTGCTTTGGATTCACCCAGATGGGACTCCATTGACAGAATCTCAAATCTCCTTTTCACATGGGAAAACAGCTTAGCCCCAGGCCCTGGGGACAGTGAGGAAAGAGGCAGAAGCTTCCTCACCAGGGCAAGGAAAATGATAAATCAGCTCAACCACAGGGGGCCCCCCAGCAGACCTTTCCACAGGGCTAGGCGCACATTAACAAAGGAAGGAAGGAAGGAGGGAAGGAAGAGGGGGGGAGAGGGAGGGAGTGGAGAAGAGATAGCAAATGCCGGCAAGGATGTGGAGAAAAGGAAACCTTTGTGCACTGATGGTGGGAATGTAAACTGGTACACCAACTATAGAAAACAGTATTTTAAAAGAAAAAAGAAAACAGTATGGAAGTTCCTCAAAAATTAAAAATAGAACCATATGATCCAGCAATTCCACTTCTGAGTAAATATCTGAAGGAAACAAAATCACTATGTCAAAGAGTTATCTGTATACCCACGTTCACTAAGCATTATTTAAAGTAGCCAAGACATGGAAACAATCTAAGTGTCCATGGACAAATGGATGGATAAAGAAATGTGGTGTGTATATATGTACAACAGAATACTATCCAACTATTAAAAAAAAATAGGAAATCTTGTCATTTGCAACAAAATGAATGGACCTTGAGAACATTATACTAAGCGACATTAAGTCAGAGAAAGACAAATATTCTATGATCTCATTTAGATGTGGCATCTTAAAAGAATTCATAAACTGAAATTAATCAAATAATTCATTCACAACACCATAAAAAATACTTGAGAATAAATGTGACATAAGAGTGTAAGATGCCCTACAGAAAATGCAGCATAAATCTGGATGTGAGAGTTAGAACAATAAAACTCTGAGGAAAACACAGCTGTAAATTTTCTTGACTTTGGATTAGGCAATGATTTCTAAAGACATCAAAAACACTTTTAGCAAAAGAAAAAGCTAACGGATTACACTTTATCAAAATCAAAAACTTTCGTGCTTCAGAACATGCTGACAAGAAAATGAAACAAAAGCTACAGGTTGAAATGAAATATTTCTAAATCATATATGCAATGAACAAAAGTGTTTCCAGAATACATAAAACTCTTACAACTCAATAAGATAAATAATTTAAAAAACAACTTCAATAGTGTCTTATACATCTATCTGGGGCTCACATGAAGGAACTACACTGTGTTCAAGAGTGTAGGTAGGCCAGACAGAAGTAAAGTTAATACTGTATGTATCTGGAGTAGAAAGTAGTGAAAAACATTAAAGGCATCTAAATCAATTCATCAAAATCTGGTATTTACTTTTTTCCAAAGTAATTATTTTTTCCTGACTATATAAGAAATACATGTAAGTTCCCCATAAAAATTTGGAAAGAGAAATAAAAAGAACATCTTTCAAGTGCTTCATTAAAGCATGTGTACAATATGCTCATGTATATATACAAATACAAGCAATTCCCAAACATCAAGCAACGGAAAAACTGGTTTCTGTTTTTATAATAGTTAAGGCACAACAGGAAACCAACTAACCAACAAGGTTTAGAATTCAAAATTTGGTAAAAATCCATCTGCTCTACATCATAGCCCCCAAAGGACAGAAGGGAAAAAGCTGACCAAACCAAGAAATGGTGGAGGCACCTGCACTAAGCCAAGAATAGAGAGCATTTAGCACCCCTAATTACTGAGCTTCTTCATTGGGAATATATGCAGCAAGGCCCCAAAGTCCTTGTTTCTCCTCAAAAGTGGTTAACTCGCCTTGAGAAAAATGGTTAATTTATTTTGAAAGCTCCAAATCACCCTTTTTTTTTTACAAAAGTGAGTTTTTATAAATTTGTGTCATTTACTGCATCATAATGACCTGTTTTCATTTAACAATGCATTATAAAGATTTTCACCATGTCATTAAACATTTCTTTCACATTATTTTTGATGCCTATATAACGCTACATTGAATGATTGTGCTATAATTTAAACATCCATACTGTTCGACACTCAACATTATATATTAAAGTGCTTTTAAGCAGAAACATACATTAAAAAGAATACGAGGGGCGCCTGGGTGGCACAGCGGTTAAGCGTCTGCCTTCAGCTCAGGGCGTGATCCCGGCGTTATGGGATCGAGCCCCACATCGGGCTCCTCTGCTGTGAGCCTGCTTCTTCCTCTCCCACTCCCCCTGCTTGTGCTCCTCTCTCGCTGGCTGTCTCTATCTCTGTCAAATAAATAAATAAAATCTTAAAAAAAAAAAAAAGAATACGAAATGATCAGCTACTGAAAATGTTTTGACCACAAGCTAGCAGGAATCTAATTCTGTATTTCCTAAGAGCACTGATTCTGTATTCACTATCTCAGTGTTTGCAACAACTTCATAGAATTAAGTACCATAAATAATGAGAATCCACTATAATTAACACTATGGAAAATACTCGCTTTCACCAGTAAAGAAAAAATACAATTAATATAAGTAAAACATATTTTAAAATTTCAAAATGGATAAAATTTTTTCTTAAACTTAATGTAAAAAAATGATGAGATGCAGACATACACTATGTATGACAGTGGGAATCATCAAAATCATTCCATGAAAAAAAAAAGGCCTTAAAATCTCTATGTATCTTGCTATACAAATCCTACTTCTAGTAATTAATTCTAAGTATGTAATCAAAGGTACAGACTCATAGGCTCCTCTTTATTCCAACAATATTTATAGAAGTAAAAAATAACAACTTAGGGGCGCCTGGGTGGCTCAGTCGTTAAGCGTCTGCCTTCAGCTCAGGGCATGATCCTGGTGTTCTGGGATCGAGCCTCATGTCAGGCTCCTCTGCTGGGAGTCTGCTTCTTCCTCTCCCACTCCCCCTGCTTGTGTTCCCTCTCTCACAGGGTATCTCTCTGTCAAATAAATAAATAAAATCTAGAAAATAAATAAATAAATAACAACTTAAATGTTTCATAATAGGGCAACATGATTAAAAACAGTTACTGCTCAACATTCAGATTATAGAATCTATATCTTGCATTTATATTTAACAGCGAAACTGCTGAATCCTACTCTTTCTTATGCTGTCCATTTTTATTCTTTCCTTACTCTCCTCCTCTCCCCTTTTTCATGGACTTTTCCCACTAGACTGAGTTTATATGCTCTCTTTACGTCTCTAGGGATTTGGAGGATATACAAACTGTTTTACTCCATTTAAATTATCTTTATGTTTTTAAATCATATTTGATTCAATTTAGATAACTATCAACTGCAAGAACAGGCAGTATCTCCTGATAGCCCCATGTATAAGGCAGATGTTAAGATGGTTTTACTCCAGCAGGCCCTTCTTCCTCATCTAACCATTCCACCATCGTTTCTCATTTTTACTGATAACACCTGATATTTACATATTTATTTTATACTTTTTTATCTTCTTTTTCAAAATATCTCATGGTCTCATTAAGTTTTAAAAACGCATTAACAGCAATTATTAGATTTAACTCCATATTTAACTGGTTTCATTCTTCATAAATATTTAATTATCTGACTTCTCTCAAGCTCTAAATTTTAATTCTAAAACATATCAAGTAACTTTTGGGGAAAGAGCAATGGAAATAGTATATTTTGATTCTTTGCACATCTCATGTATTTCTGTTCCAGTAACACATGACCCCTCGCCAACCTCCCGATCCCACATCTTCCAAATCCACATTTCTTCCATCATTTTCTTCTCTGCTTCTCCAAGTTGTGGGAGAATTTCTCAAGGTTAAATTCTATTCCACTGATTTGATTTATTTATTTATTTTTTTAGTCCTCATTGCATAAACTGTTTTAAACAATCATGCTCTTCATCATCATTGTTTTTACTGATCTTAAATGTTTCTTTCATACTACTTACTCTATTTGCATGTATATTTGCATCCTCTTAAACTTTTTTCTCCTCTATCTTACAGGAGATTACAGGAAGACACTAACTCTGATTCCTTAATACAGGTAATTCTTTGGACTATAGTATCTTTTTGAGTGCCCTGTTACTTGTTTTTTTTCCCTGTATTTCAGAGGGAGGTCTGTACTTTATTGAAAGTTGAGATCAATTCTGTTACAGTCTAAAACTTCCTGGTCCAAGCTTTCAGATCAAGAAGAGAGAAGGTAAATATATTTTCAATTTGCAGTTTTACTTTAATTTGGAAATCAAATCATGCAAGGAGGGGGAGGATTTGAGGCTAGCAATAATAGCATATTCATGTTTTTTTTTTCATGTTTCTGGTAGCACCAAGAAGTCTGTTAATATCTTCAGTTTGCTTATTCTCTGACACCACTGTGCTCATTCACAGCCAGCTTTAACTACACCTCTGATCTTTGCCTAACATGCTCAATCATGTCAAGTATGGTTACCATAATATATGCGTCCTTCAGTACCTGGTATGTTTCCCAGAAGTGCTAACAGAATCCAGATGAGGCCTACTTTCACTCTAGCCCACCTTCTCTTCCTCCTCATCGCCCTCACCTCCAGCCATCATCTCTGAAGAGCTGTGATTATTATTATTTATTTGGGCAAATCTCTTCAACTTGCTTCTTTGTAAATTCTTTAGTAAATTTAGTAAATTCTTCACAACCTCAGTAGGCAATGAACCATGTCAATCTGCCTAGGTCTGAGGGGTTTCCTGAAACCCAGGCAAAAAGGGATGGTCACACAACCGCTCAGATTGGGACATCTTTCAATCTTGACCCTGCAGAAATTCTTCAAGGTTTCTGGTATTTTGTTATTTTTGCCTAAGTCTCTGGTACTGATACAAAATTCCCCTATGTTTATAGTTCATGGCTTTAATAACCATTAACTTCATAATGACTATAAATCTATACCTCCCTGTGAAACTGCTCTGCTGAGCTGCAGGCTCATATATCCAAAGCTCTCCAGACTTCATAACCATAGTTTTCTCTAAGCAGCTCAACTGTAAACATGTCCAAAGCTGAACTCAACCTCATTCTCTTCCTACATTAAAAAAAGAAAGACAAAAGAAAAAAGAACCTATCCTACTTTTCTGAATCCATCTCAAAGGAATGACACCTCCATCTAACCAGCCATTCCAAGCAGAAAAAGGAGTCATCATAGCTATATCTTCAGGGAGCTACAGGTAGTTTATTAGGATTGGGTCTTAGTGCGTGAGGAAGGAAACGGTGAGAACATTTTTCTAAAATGAGATAAAGGAATTAGATCATTAAAGTCACAATGAAGAGTTTGTACTTCACCTGAGAATAATGATTTACTGGAAGATTTAAGGAAGTGAACTAATTCTAAATAATCTTCAAACCACTTTCTATACAACCATCAAATTGGGATTTCTAAAAGACAAATCTAGCCAGGTCAATTTGCTAGTCGAAAATATCCAATGACTGCTACTAATTTTCAGGAAAAAATTCAAATGCCTTATCTTAAAATACTAGACCCGAATGATCTGGCTCCTATCCATCCTCCTAGACTTGCCTCTAACCATTCCCCCATATTTCCTACTGCTGCTGAGTATCACTGACTAAACAAACTGTTCTTTAATAATCTTAACTTAAAAATCTGACCCTAGTTATTAGGAATTATTTTCCACAAAGGGCTTTTATTATTCCCTCAAGATGTTAAAGTTCTTTATTTTTCTTCAATGTCTGTCAATGCAGGTTAAAATAGCATATTTTCACCCTTGATACCTACTTTAAAATCAGTTAACTATATGTGCACCTGTTTCTGAACTCTATTCTGTTCCACTGGTCTCTATCCTTAAACTTAATAGCTCATTGTTTTAATTATTCTAGCTTTACAGTAAATCTTGAAATCAAGTTGAAATATCATGCATTTTTTACCTTAATAAAACTGAATGAACTATTTTAATAGGTTCTAGACATTCCCAAATTTTGGATTCAATTTGTCATTTAAAAAAAAAGTGTGTGCACATGTGTGCGCACACATACAAAAAACCTCCTTTGGAATTGTTGTTGAGACTATGCTGAATCTATAGATCAGTTTAGGGAGAAATGCCACCTTAACAATACAGTTGGCCCTTGACAATGCAGGGTTTAGGGGCACTGACCCCCAGCGCAATGGAAATTCCACACACAACTTCTGACTCCCCAAAAACTTGACACCAACAGCCTACTGTTGATCAGAAACATTACCGATGATATAAAGAGCCAATTTACAAATGTTTTGTATATGTATTATATATTATAGTCTTCAAGTAAGCCAGAGAAAACATCACTCAGAAAAGCCTAAGGAAGACAAAATACACTTATTATACTGTATTTATTTTCAAAATCTACATGTAAGTGGACCTGTGCAGCTCAAACCTGTGTTGTTCAAAGGTCAACTGTTTTTGATAATTTTTTTTTTTAAGCAGGCTCCGTGCACAGCACGGAGTCCAATGTGGGGTTGAACTCATGACCCTGAGATCAAGACCTGAGCTGAGATCAAGAGCTGGACACTTAACTGAATGAGCCAGCCAGGCGCCCTTTGATAACTTTTTTCTTAAAAACTAAATATCGGGGGCGCCTGGGTGGCTCAGTTGGTTATGTGGCTGCTTTCGGCTCAGGGTCCTGGGATCAAGCCCTGCGTCAGGCTCCCTGCTCAGCAAAAAGCCTGTTTCTCCCTCTCCCTATGCCTGCTGCTCCCCCTGCTTGTGCTCTCTCTCTCTCTGTTAAATAAATAAATAAGGGGCGCCTGGGTGGCACAGCGGTTAAGCGTCTGCCTTCGGCTCAGGGCGTGATCCCGGCGTTATGGGGATCGAGCCCCACATCAGGCTCCTCCGCTATGAGCCTGCTTCTTCCTCTCCCACTCCCCCTGCCTGTGTTCCCTCTCTCGCTGGCTGTCTCTATCTCTGTCAAATAAATAAATAAAATCTTTATAAATAAATAAATAAATAAATAAATAAATAAATAAATAAATAAATAAAATTGTAAAAAAAAAAAGAACAAAATAAACCTAAATATTGCAGTCCTCCCAAAGATAAATATTGCAGTCTTTCCATTGTTGTAACTGGAGAAGAAAGAACTATGAACTTTGTACCTCACAAAGCACATTAACAGTCTTACAGGTAATGTACCTTCTGCAGAGACAGTGTTTAGGAGTATTAATGTATGTTAGGAAATGTGTATGAGAGCCTTGAGTTATCTGTGTCCAAACGCAATTGATACTTAAAACTACATTCCACAGCTTATATGAAGACTGTCTGAAAGGAGAGATACAAATATAAATAAGTATACACAATAAATTCCTGTTCTTTATTTTCTTTAAAGGGAAGAGGGGCAGTAATGAATCTTTGAAGTTCATCATGGAAATTGTACAGTTCATGTGGGTTTTTCAAATTTGGAATCAACAATTATGTAGCTTTTCCAGGAACTGAATAGGTTAGGACTTTTTTTTTACTTTTGTGTGAGATATCTTTGCAGAATGTAACAGATCTAAGGTTAAAGATATCGTTCTCAGCTGATGATCGGTTAGCTTACTCCTTCCAAGACCAAACTGCATCCTTCAAGTATTTGTATGGCTTTTTGACAAATGCATTGGTGTTCATCTCAAAAGGGACTTGCAAAGTGTGGAAGTTTAAGGACAAATCCATTATCACTGGAAGAGTAGCTAAAAAGATCATGCGTTGCTGATGACTAATCGAAAGCACCATTTTTATAAAAAAATAGCACACTTTTCTTCTATAATAAATAATATCATCTGATCCGCATTTACTGAACACCTAATAAGTACTAGGTACTGTGGTCTGCTACATGCTCTTTATCAAAAGCAAAACTCAAAACACTGAGGACTGAAAGACTACTTAAGAGATACAGAGTTTATTCCTTCCCTGGGTACTCTAAGGTCTATCCTTCCAGAAGATTTCTATTTTGAGTAACATTAGCTCAATCATTTGTAGAACCACCTCTATTGTATTATGCCCCAATTTGACACAGAGACTACCATGGGAAAGTAATATAAAATTAACATACAAAAACTACATTTTTTAAATACATTACATCCCTTAGTGACTACATGTGAAAATTTTTTTCTTAAATTTAATCTGATGAAAACATTCTCTTGCAAAGAACTCATAAGTTTCCACCTTTCCAATGTGTGCTGGTAACTTAATTTCCTCTATCTGCTGAGAAGCTTAAACATAACTTGTTTTTTAACTTTTTATTACAAAATAAGGCTGATACAGAAAAAACTAGTGTAACCTTCACAAAATCAGGAAAGAAATTTACTAACCACCTCAGAAAACTCTTCACGGATCCTGTCTCGACTCTTCCCTCTCCTCAAAAGTAACCACTATTCTGACTTTACAGTAATCACTTCCTTACTTTTTAGTTTTATTAGATGAGTGCGCATCCACAGAGAAGTTTAGTCTTGACGACCTACTGTTTTTCGTTTCCTATGTCTGTTAAGTTTAAAGACTTAATTTTTTTAGAGCAGCTTTAGGTTCACAGCAAAATTGAAGGGAATGTACTGAAAATTTTCCATATACCTCCTACCTCCATACATGCACAGCCTTCTCCATCATCAACATCCTCCACCAGAGTGGTACTTCTGTTACATTTGATGAAACTATACTGACCCATCATAATCATTCAAGGTCCATAGTTTACATTAGGGTTCAGTCTTGGATGTTGTCCATTCTACAGATTTAGACAAATGCACGACATGTACCCATCATTATAGTACGATACAGAACTATTTTCACTACCCTAAAAACCCTGTGCTTGGCCTATTCATCCCTCCCCTTCAATCCTCTTTTCAGTCTCTTTTAAAAATCTACAGGTTCCATCATCATTCTTTACAGTTTATCTGTTGAAGGACCTGGGATATATCTGACCTCTGTGTCTATATCCACTGATGCAAACTCATACAGCAGGTGAATATTTTCTTTGTCCTCTGTTCTTCCTGCAAATTCCAAGTTCGATCAGACTCATGCTGAACTGATACCTTCGGCAAAATGAAAGATGCTGTACTTTTCTTCCAACAGCAGGCAAATGATGTCTATTCTTTTTCTGGTTGTAATATTAGCAGCCATTGACGTTCACTGCCTAGATCCAATAGTTCATTGGAAGTTATAAAATGCTGATACTCTAATTATATCATTTATTTTTCATATATTAGTGGGAACAGCTTTCCCATATCTACTATTTTGTTAGCTACTGGTAGATTCATGTAGGAAAGGGAAAATAAATTGCTTCTTTTCCTTTACTGCCAACATTAGGAGTAATGATGAATTGGTTCCCTATCATCCTCTCAAACTGACCACTTCCCTTCTACAATATCATTATGAACTCAAGGATTTAAACATACTTGATGAGTTTCTTTCCATTTTTGACCTGAGACAGGCTTCTCAAGTTATTTCTCCAGGCTTACTAACATGACCCTAGAGTCTGTAACAGATTCTTTGCTACCTGGTAGGACATATGTTCCAGCTCATCTTGTACATTTCTTGCCACAGACACAGAATCAACAATTTCATCTGAAAGGTATGATTTCTTGTAAGGTGGAACAGTTTTCCAAGACTATAAAGTGGGTGCTTTTATTCCCCTTATTCCTCTTCAGTAGTCACAGTTAGGAAATAAACAAAACATATTTGTATGTATTTATCTGTGTAACATAAAATACCTAATGAGTTCATGCCAGTACTTCCAATTAAAACTCAGAATTATCAGTTTTCCTTACTTAACCTCTACACCGAAAATCCTGCATGTGCAAGGGCAAAAGAATACACCCAATGATTACTCACTTACTTAATCCAACATTAAACAGTCTCCAAAAAAACAAACAAAAAAACCCCCCCAAAAAAACGAAAAAACACAACCTATTAGTATCAATACACCAATGTAGTTACTATGAAGAGTTTTACAAAAATTTTGTATATAGTATTCTCTACTCTCCCTCCAGTGGTACTTTACCGTCTCTAAAAATAACTGTTACATACTATACCCTCTCAATTTGAATCCTCCTTTAGTTTTCATACTACAAGTAATTATATATTTAATGTTCTTCATCAAACCTTTTTTGATATCTCATTCATCATTTTGGTCGTCTAAAGCTCAGACACTAGCACATTTTCAGGAATGACTCAGGGAAATAGTATTTCTTGACTTCTTGCATGCTGGTAATAGTTTGTGGCTTTACAGGAGAGAATCAGTTACGATGTATTTAAACAAACAAACAAACCTGCCTCACATTTTCTTAAACTCTTGAGTATCTTGAAAATACTACCCCATTTAATTCTGACATGAAGTGCAACTGGGGGAAAGTCTGATGCTAATTCAATTTTCTTTTCCTTTTAAGTAATTTATTTTAGAGGCCGAGACAGTACTTTTTTTCTCTATAGAATAATTTTACTAGAATATATCTTGGTGTTGTTTGACTATTATTCTCAGGTACATAGTGTTTTCTTTCTTTCTTTGTTTTTAAGATTTACTTATTTATTTGAGAGAGAGAGATAGCACACATAAGCAGGGAGAGGAGCGAAGGGAGAGGGAGAGAGAGAATCTCAAGTGGACACCTCACTCAGCACAGAGCCCACCGCGGGGCTCGATCCCACAACCCTGAGATTATGACCTGAGCCGAAATCAAGAGTCAGGTGCTTAACCAACTGAGCCACCCAGGTGCCCCCATAGTGTTTTCTTTCAAACCGAACTTTCAAATCTTGTTTTAAGTAAATTTCCCTGAATTATAGGTTTTCTTATGTATTCTATTCCCTTGCTTTGATTATCTTCCTAAAAGGGTCTTTCACCTGTGTTGTTTCTCCTTTGACTATCTTCAATATTAGTCACTTCCTCTCCCACCCTTTTTACATTTTTACATTTCATTTTGGTCTTTAAATTTTTCTTCCTTTTCAACTCTTAAAGATCTTTGTTTATTCACTCTTATGTCCCTTTCAACTTACCTATCTTTTCTCAAATAATTTTTCTTCTTTAATTTCTAATTCTTAGTTCTGTCATCTCATTTCTGAACTTTTTTTTTTTTTAAGTAGGCTCCATGCCCAAGGTGGAGGCTCAAATGTGGGGCTTGAACTCACGACTGTGAGATCAAGACCTGAGCTGAGATCAAGACTCGGACGCTCAACTGACTGAATCACCCAAGCATCCCTCATTTCTGAACTTGCTAATTTTAATTTATTTTGGTCTTTGACATGGGATATTGCTGTCTCAGTTACTGATAGTGCATTTTTAAATGGAGGTTTGATATGTTCTGTGGGCATATCCTTCTGGGGAGTTTTCTATGTAAGGACAATAGTCTGTTCCTCATTCTTTTTCTTTATAATAATTTTTTTCTTCAGCTTTATTGAGGTATAACTGACATAAAACTGAAAAATATTTAAAGCGTACCTAATGATGATATAACACACATATAAATTGTAAAAGGATCCCACCTAGTTAATCATATCTCACACATTTTTGGTTTGTTTTTCTTTTTGTTGGGGAGGGGGAAATATTTAAGTTCTATTCTCTTAGCAAATTTCCAATTATATAGTATGGTGTTATCAACCATAAGCACAACGTTATGTATTAAAACCTCAGACCTTATTCATCTTACATCTTAAAGTTTATATACTTTTACAAAACCTCTTCCTATTTACTCCACCCCCTCAACCCCTGGCAACCACTTTTCTTCTGTTTTTATGAGTTTAACTTAAAAAAAAAAAAAAGATTCCACATATATCTGATACCATGTAGTATTTGTCTTCATCTGGCTCGTTTTACTAAACCTAATGTCCTCAAGGTCTACCCATGTTATCACAAACAGCAGGATGTCCTTCCTTCTCATGGCTAAATGATATTGCATTAAATATATACATACCACATCTTCTTTACCTATTCATCCACTGACAGACGTGAATGTTTCCATGTACTGGGTATTATAAATAACGCTGCTATGAATGTGGAAGTGCAGATACCTCAAGATCCTATTTTGCTTTTCTTTGGATATACACCCCAAAGTGGAATTACTCGATCACATGGTAGTAATATTTTTCATTTTTTGAGCCTCCACACTGTTTTCCAAGCAGGCTGCACCTATATATAATCCCATCAGTATCAGTCGCTGTGGTTTTAATTTGCATTTCTCTGTTTATTAGTCACGTTGAGCACCTTTTCCTGTAGCTGACAGCCAAGTACAAATCCTCCTTGGAAAAATTAAACTAAGTTCCTCTGCCCATTTTTTAATGAGATTTTTTACTATCAGGCTGTATGAGTTCTTCATATATTGTGGATATTAGCAACTTATTCAAACATACAATTGACAAAATATTTTATCCCATTCTACATGCTGCCTTTTCATCTCATTGATGGTTTCCTTTACTGTGCAGCTTTTTAGTTTGATGTAGTCCTACTTGTTTATTTTTGCTTTTATTGCCTTGCTTTTGTTGACAAATCCAAAAAATCACCACCAATAATGGTGTCAAGGAACTTACCCCATATTTTCTTCTAGGAGTTTTATGGTTTCAGGTTTTAAATGTAAGTCTTTAACCCATTCTGAGTTGGCTTTTGTATATGGTATAAGATACAGGTCCAGTTTTATTCTTTTGTGCATCTGCCCAATTTTGCCAACATCATTTATGGAAGAGACTATCCTTTCATTATTGTACATTCTAGGATCCTCTGTCAGAAATTAATTCCTCATATATGTACTGGTTTATTTCTGGGCTCTCTAATCTGTCCCATTGATCTATGTGTCTGTTTTTATGCCAATACCATACTGTTTTCATTACTGTAGCTTTGTAATGTAGATTGAAATTAGGGAGCATGATGCGTCTGAGCTGTGCTCCTCATTCTCAAAATTGCATTGGCTATTAGGGAGCTTTTGTGTTCCATACAAATTTTAGGATTGTTTATTCTATTTCTGTGGAAAACTTCACTGGAATTTGATAAGAACTGCACTTAATCTGTAGGTGGCTTTGGATACTACAGAGATTTTAACAAATTAAATCTTCCAACCCATGAGCAGGGATTATCTTTCCATCTATTTGTGTCTTCAAATTTCTTTCATCAGTGCCTTATAGTATTCAGGGTACAAGTCTTTCACTTCCTTGGTTAAATCTATTACTGTGTGCTAGATATATATATATATATATTTTTTTTAAGATTTTTTAATTTCTTTATTCAACAGAGATAGAGACAGCCAGCGAGAGAGGGAACACAAGCAGGGGGAGTGGGAGAGGAAGAAGCAGGCTCATACAGAAAGAGCCTGATGTGGGGCGATCCCACAACGCCGGGATCACGCCCCGAGCCGAAGGCAGACGCTCAACCGCTGTGCCACCCAGGCGCCCCAAGATACATATATTTTTTGATGCTATAGTAAATACAATTGTTTTCTTAGTTTCTCTTTCTGGTAGTTTGTTACTAGTGTATAGAAATGCAATTGATTTTTGTATATTGACTTTTTTTACTGTATTTCTACTGAATTTATTAATTCTAATAGTTTTGTGGTGGTTTTATGATTATCTATATATAACATCATATAACATAACATATAACTGCAAATACAGTTTTACTTAATCCTTTCATTTATGGATGCTGTTTATTTCTTTTTCTTGCCTAAGTGCACTGGCTAAAACCGTCAGCACTACACTGAATATAGCAAGAGTGAGTGAGTATCCTTATCTTGTTTGGATCTTAGAGGAAAAAAGCTTTCAGCTTTTCATTTTTGAGTATAGTATTAGCCATGAGTTTGTCATATATAGCTGTTATTATGTTAAGGTATGTTCCCTTTATACTCATTTTGTTGAGACTTTTACCATGAATGAATACTGAATTTTGTCAATGGAATACATCCCAATTGATCATGGTATATGATCCTTTTAATGCACTGTTGAATTTGGTTTGCTAGCATTTTTGTTAAGGATTTATGCATCCATATTCATTAGGAAGACTGGCCTGTAATTTTTCTTTTTTATAGGTTCCTTGTCTGGTTTTGCTATCAGGGTAATATAATAATGAGTAAGAGATCCCCCCTCTTCTACTTTGTGTAAGATCTTAAGAAGGATTGGTATTAATTCTTCTTCAAGTGTTTGGTACAGAGTTCACCAGTAAACCAGTCTGGTCCTAGACTTTTGTTTGTTGAAGGTTTTTGATTACTAATTCAATCTCCTTACAAGTAACTGGTCCATTCAGATTTTCTATTTCTTCATGATTTAGTCTTGATAGGCTGTATGTTTCTAGGAATTTATCCATTTCTTCTAGGTTATTCAATTTGTTGGTGTGTACTTGCTCATAGTAGTGTCTTCTGATCCTTTGCGTGGTATCAGCTGTAATGTCTTCTCTTTCATTTGATTTTATTTCAGTCTTCTTTTTTCTTGTTAAGTCTAGCTAAAGCTTTGTCTATTGTTCCTCTCTTCAAAAAGAGCTCTTGATCAGACAGATCTTTTCTATTGTCTTTACTAGGCTCTATTTCATGAATTTCCACTCTGACTCTGGTTTTTCCTTCCTTCTGGCAACTCTGGGCTTAGTTTCTTCTTCTTTATCTAGTTCTTTGAGGTATAAATTTAGGTTGTTTGAGATCTTTTGTTTCTTAGTATAGGCATTTATTGCTTGAACTTCCCTCTTAGAACTGCTTTTGTTGTATCCTGAAAGTTTTGGAATATTGCAATTCCATTTTCATTTGTCTCAGATATTTATTTCCCTTTAGATTTCTTCCTTGATCCACATATTGCTCAGGAAGAACTTGTTTAATCACCATATATGTGTAAATTTTCCAATTTTCTTTTTTTTTTAATTAAAGAATAACATACATTATATTAGTTTCAGGTGTACAATATAAGCATTTGATATTTGTATGTATTTCAAAATGATCACTATCATAAGTCTAGTTAACATACATCACATACATAGAGTTTTTTCTTATAAGGAGAACATTTAACATTTACTCTTAATAACTTTCAAGTATGTAATATAATATTATTAACTATAGGTGCCATGTTATACATTACATCCCCCGACTTATTTATTTTATAATTAAAGTTTGTACCTTTTTCTTTTGACTCCTTTCATCCATCCTTTGACCATGCCCCACTCCCTGCCTCTGGCAACAACCAATCTGTTCTCTGTATCTATGAGCTTGGTGGCTTTGTGGTTTTTTTGGGTTTGTTTTTTTTTTTTTTAAGATTCTACATATAAGTGCGTTCAGTATTTATCTTTCTCTAACTTCTTTCACTTAGCATTATGCCCTCAAGGTCTCTCCATGTTCCTTCAGATGGTAAGATTTCATTCTTTCCTATAACTGAATAATATTCTTTTCTGGAATTCACCACATTTTCTTCATCCAATCATCCATCAAAGGACACTTGTTGTTTCCATATCTTGGCTATTATAAATAATGCTACAAAGAACATGGGGGCGCATATATATTTTTAAGTTAATGTTTCTGTTTTCTTCAAATACCCAGAAGCGGAATTGCCAGATCACATGGTAGGTTTTTTTTGTTTTTTGGGGGGGGGGGTTTGGTTCTTTTGAGGAACCTCCATACTGTTTTCCACAGTGGCTGTGCTAGTTTACATTCCCACCAACAGGGCACAAGAGTTCCCTTTTCTCTACATTCTTGCCAATGCTTATTTCTCGTCTTTTTCATAACAGCCATTCTAACAGGTATGAAGTGATAATTTTCCACTTTTCTTCTTGTAACTGATTTCTACCTTCATACCACTGTGGTCAGAAAAAATGCCTAATATGATTTCAACCTTCTTAAATTTATCAAGACTTGTCTGTGGACTAACATATGACCTATGTTGGAGAATGTTTCAAATGCACTTGAGAAAAATGTGTATTCTGGTACTATTGGATGGAGTGTTTTAAAATGTCTCTTAAGTCCACCTGGCTTAGCAGGTAATTTAAAGCCAATGTTTCCAAATTGATTTTCTGCCTAGGTGATCTACTTGTTGTTTAAAGTGGGATAATGAAGCCCCCTACTATTGTTGCATTGCTTTCTATTTCTCTCTTCAAATCTGTTAATATTGGCTTATTTAGGCACTATGATGTTGAGTGTATGAATATTTACAAAGTTATATCTTCTAATTGGACTATCCCCATTATCATTATATAATAAACCTTTGTTTCTTGTTACAGTCTGTGGCTTAAAGCCTACTCTGTGATATCGGTATAGCTACCCCTGCTTCCTTTTGGTTTCCATTCACATGTAATATATCTTTTCATCTCTTCACTTCCAGAGTGTGTGTTCTCTTAAAGCTAAAGTGAGTTTCTTGTAGGCAGACAGAATATAGTGGGTCTTGTGTTTTTATCCATTCAGCCACTCAACATGTTTTCATTAAAGAATTTAGTCCATTTCTATATAAAGTAGTTACTGATAGGTACAGACTTAATATTGCCATTTAGTTCATTGTTTTCTGGCTGTTTTATATTCCATTTGTTCCTTCTCTTGCTCTCTTACTTTGTGATTTGAATGTCTGCAGTAGTATGCTTAGATTCCTATTAATCTTTTCTATATCTACAGATTTTTACTTTCGGTTATTACCAGGAGGCTTACATAAGACACTGATCCCAGCAGGGTTCAGTGCAGAGGAAAAAGTCAGAAACACCCATGTCCCAGTATTTCCCTGTAGGAAATCTGTTTCCCCTGAAAGAATCCTGAGGTCAGGCTTCTAATTTAGCAGACATCAAGGTCTGACAGCAATCTTCCCAGGAGACCAGGGAAGTCTGCTGCCACCACCTCCATCTTTTCTCTCTAGCCCAATCCAAATCTCCAGTATCTCCACATAATCAACTTATACACATATCTGATCCCCCAGCTTTTACTAATGCCACCCAAAGGAAGGGCCCCTGGATCACCTGTCTCTGAAAGCCAATGGGGCTTGCATTCATAATTCACACAGGACTGTAGCAATGAAGTAGTTCTTAATAATGGGTAAAATAGCAACCTCTCAGTGGCTGTATATCTGGGTCCAGTGCAGAGGGTAGACGCAAAAATGTCCATCTCCAAATCTCTACCTGGAAGGCCCCTAACTATATACTTCCCAGCTACTGTGTGGGGGATCCAGCTTCCAATCAACCTACATCTAGGTGCTGTGATCGGCCCCTTTGGAACACTTGACAAATCTTGGCACACCCTTAACTACTGGGAGCCACTAAGAATAAAGAGTGTAGTTTAGGCATCATAAAAGTTTGAGAGACAACCAAGAACTCAGGACAGGCTGTTGATAAGGTTCATCTCCTACAAAATACCATTCCAACAAGACTGGGAAAGGAGCTTTTTTATCTAATGTGTAGAAACCTACACAGAGAGTCAAGAAAAATGAAGAAACAAAAGAATATGTTCCAAACAAAAGAGCAAGACAAAACTCCAGAAACAGACCTTAATGAAACAAAGATACATGATTTACTTGATAGAGCTCAAAATAAAGCCATAAAGATGCTCACCAAGGTGAGCAGAACAATGCATGAACAAAGTCAGAATTTTAACAAAGAGACAGAAAATATAGGAAAGCACCAAAAAAATCAGAGAGCGAAAGAACATAATAACCGAACTGAAAAAGTCAATACAGAGGTTTAACAGACTAAATCAAGTGGAAGAAAGTATCAGCAAATTCAAAGGCTGGGCAACAGAAATCATCCAAAGAAGCAGAAAGAAAAAGGAATAAAAATGAAGACAGCTTAAGGGACTTTAGAAGACCATCAAGTGGACCACCACTCGCATGATGAGGGTCCCAGGAGAGGATAAAGCAAAAGCGGCTGAAAGTTTATTGAAAGAATATGTCCCAAAACTGCCCTAACCTGGGGAAAGGAACAGACATCCAGATATAGCCCATAAACTTTCAAATAAGATGAATCCCCAAAAAACCTATACCAAGACACATTATAATTGAAATATCAAAAGTTAAAGACAAGAAGAGTATCTTAAAAGCAAAAGGAGAAATAGAACTTGTTTCATACAATGGAATCCCCGTAAGACCATCAGCATATTTTTTCAGACAAACTTTGGAGGCCAGAAGAAGTGGGTGGCAAAATATATTCAATGTGCCAAGGTAGAAGGGTGGCAACTGCCAATCAAGAATACTCTACCCAGAAAAGCTGTCTGAATGGAAACAGAAATAAAGAATTTTCAAGACAAGAGAAAGCTGAAGGAATTAATCACTACTAGATCTGCCTTACAAGAATTGTTAAGGGGACTTCCCCAAGCTGAAACAAAAGAGTGCTAATTACTAACAAGAAAACATCAATGTATAAATCTTACTGGTAAAAAGGTAAATATATGGTTAAATTCAGAATACTCTAATTTTGTAATACTGGTGGGTAGACGACTTACAAATCTAGTAGGAAGGTTAAAAAATTACAGTAAAAATAACTATAATGTGTTAATAGATAAACAAGATAAAACATGTAAACTGTGACACCAGAAACATTAAATGTGGGAGGGAGAGTAAAACTTATAAAGCTTAAGATGCATTCAAAGTTGTTATTAGCTTAAAATACTGTTACAAATATAAGATGCTCTTCATAATAACCTTAAAAATGGGATTTTTACCTTGATACTGCTGTATGTCTCATGTTTATGGATAATTAGTTTTCCTGAATTTTTGGAGGAAGGTGGTGTTCAAGGTAGTTTTTCTTTCTTTCTTTTTTTTTTTTTTTAAAGATTTTATTTATTTATTTGACAGAGATAGAGACAGCCAGTGAGAGAGGAAACACAAGCAGGGGGAGTGGGAGAGGAAGAAGCAGGCTCATAGCAGAGGAACCTGATGTGGGGCTCGATCCCACAACGCCGGGATCACGCCCTGAGCCGAAGGCAGACGCCTAACCGCTGTGCCACCCAGGCGCCCCTCAAGGTAGTTTTTCTAACTTTACAGAATTCACTCTTCTGTTGTCCTCATGTCATGTTAAACAATATGGCAGCTTCCTTTCTGAGACCTCCCAGCTGTTTCTCTGCCTATCCTTACCTGAACCTTCTCTTCTCTTCCTCTTTTGATCCTCTAATTTTCCCTGTACTGCTCAATTTTGATGCTACTATTGTATTCAATTTTGTTTCCATTCAGTGCAGTACCCTGTGCTGGTAGAGATCTCTAGCAGCTCCATTTCAAGAATGCTTTGGAGCCAAATTGCTCTACCCTGTCTTAACCATGAACACACTGTACTTGGCTGATACTGGAGTGGGCAACCCCCCCCCCAACCTCATTTCAGCTGCTGCTCTTAATATAGTCCACCACATTGTCTAGTAAATAGTTGAGGCTATTTTGGAGGTCTCCTGCTTTTAAGTTCTATGAAACACCCCCACTCAAATCTCTCTGCTTACTCTTGTACAAACAGTACTAATACTATGGAGGTCTTGTAAGCTGTTAGTGGTCTGCTCTTACCTGCTTTTATTTCTGGATGCCTGAGGTTAGTTTTATGGTATATTTTTGGATTTGCTATCTAGTTTCATTAGATTTTGTGTGAGTATTCTGAGGAAGTCAAAAAAACAATGACATGGCCAGATTTCCTTCCTACCATCCCTCTTAAAGCCAAATTTGAAGTTCAAACAAAGCAATTATGTTTTTATATTCATCATATACTTATTATTTCTCTTGACTTATTTTTATTTATTTTTAAACCATCTTGTTGTCTTTTCATTCTTTTTTAAAACAAAGCAAAAAAAATTCCAACTCCATAATTACAAAAACTTTATTTAATAAATTCTTTAAATCTTTCATGATTTTCAATACTTCTAAATGCTTTCTAATTCATAGTTCAGATAACTCACAAATGTTTACACTCGGCAAAAATTTCTTCAACTACCTAAGACTCTGTTTCTGCTGAGACCTTTAGAATGAGACCACTAGAAACCAAAATAATCATTCAAACGCAAGAACATAGATAGTACCCTTAAAATTCTGAACATGATCTGACTAGAAATTCCATGTTTATGTATTATAATTCTGTCTTCCTTGAATATTAGTATGCAGGCATGCATTCAGATTTTTCCTAGTCCTGGGGTCAGCAAACTATGGCCCATTGACTTATCATATGTTTTGTAAATGAAGTTTTACTAAAATACGGCTATGCCCATTCCCTTATGTATTATCTGCAGCTGCTTTCACACCACAACAGCAGAGGTAAGTAGTTGCAACAGAGATCATATGACCCACAAAACCTAAAAGATTTACTATCTGGCCCTCGCCTAGTCGAGAGATGTATCAGATGAGCTTCCCTGAGCAGCACTTGGGGGCTCAATAGATAATTCTGAGTAGGATGACTGTTGTGCTGGGTGTCCAGCACACTGTAGGATGTTTACCATCTCTGGCCCCCTATAAGCTAAAACTAAAATGCCAGCAGCACTCCCACTCCTCATTAACCAAAATTTCCCACACTCTGGGAGAGAGTAGAAACATTATCCCTGTTTAAGAATCACTAAAGAACTAAATTATCTCAGAGTAAAGAAAAAGCAAATACGTCTGTAAATTCTAAATCCTACCAAGACAGATGAAAATGTAGTCACCTTTTTTTAAGACCAAACTAAAAGTCTACTCTTCTTCCTCTTTGACACTCAGCCAAAAATACATTAATTTCTTAATAAAGCTAGGCTTTATAATTTGATTAAGATATCAAAACACCATGATGTTTACTTAAAATTTAAAATTAAATTTATGAGGCCATCTTACCGATTTGTTCCATCCAGATTTGATTTGTGGATGAAATTGAGTTTTGCATCTGCCCAATAAAGCTTCTGTTCCTCATAATCCAAAGTCAGTCCATTTGGCCAGTAAATTTCAGTGTTTATTATAATGAATCGACTTGAACCGTCCATTCCAGCACGTTCTATCTTTGGTACTTCTCCCCAGTCTGTCCAGTACATGAACCTAAAAACCATATAAACAAATAAACCCATGATATAAGCAGGTTAAGAGCCAAGCATTTTATAATTAACACTTAAACAAAGAAAGCTCTCTCAGGAATACTAAAACTGAAACCCTTAGAAATTATCAAAATTTTAATAATCTACCTTTTTGTCACCACCGTGGTAATAACTGATTTAGGCAAGCATCATCAAGCATGCAAAAAACCATGTGATCAAAGTTTCCTGAGAAAAAGCAAGTATTTATACTGTCTCAAAGTATCAGGAAAATGGTAACTTTAGAGAAAATAAACTTGGTGAACACTACCTTAAGCACATCATCTAAGTTAACATTATCAATGAGAAAGGGACTGGTATCATGTATGTGATGCACTGGAAAGGACAAACCATCTTTCATGCAGATTCTCTTACATAGTATTCCTGCCAAAAATGTATAACCTGAACAAAATTATGAGGAAAGGGAGAAAAACAAATTGAGAAACATTCTAGAAAACAACTGGTCTTTGAAAATATCAATTTCACAAAAGTCAAAGGATGGCCGAGAAACAACCTAGATTAGAGGGGAATAAAGAGACATGGCAACTGTAAAGCACATGATTCTGGACTGATGAGTTGAGGGAAATGCTATGAAGACATTATTGGGAAACCTGGCAAAATCTGAGGGACTGTCAAATTATATAACAGCTATGTACTGATGTTAATTTCCTAAATATGATCATTGTACTGTAGTTAGGATATACAGGATTTCATTGTACAATTTTGCTTCTATTCTACAAGTTTAATTTTTTTTTCAAAAAAAAATGGAAGTCTATTATTAATAGTCTCATTCCAGAGGTAAAAACAAAATTTTCCTTGTTAAAGGTAAAACACTTTGGGGCGCCTGGGTGGCACAGCGGTTGAGCGTCTGCCTTCGGCTCAGGGCGTGATCCCGGCGTTATGGGTTCGGAGCCCCACATCAGGCTCCTCTGCTATGAGCCTGCTTCTTCCTCCCACTCCCCCTGCTTGTGTTCCCTCTCTCGCTAGCTGTCTCTATCTCTGTCAAATAAATAAAATCTTTAAAAAAAAAAAAAAGGTAAAACACTTAGTGTGTCATATTTCATGGAGTAGGTTCCATGCCCAGTGTGGACCCTAATACAGGGCTCGAACTCACAACTCTGAGATCAAGACCTGAGCAGAGATCGAGAGTTGGATGCTTAACCAACTAAGCCAACCAGGCACTCCAAAAGACATATTTTTTAAAGGTAATGAGGGTGCTATGAATAGATATCATGTACTCAATAAATGTGTTCATACACAATTGGATTTCAAGTATAAATTTTACTCAAAAAGTTGGTGAAATGGTAATACTAAAATGATTCCACTTGTACAAACAGGTATTTCATATAAACTACTTACTCAGTGAAATCATGGGAAGAGAATATCAGGTAGCGAATAACACTCTTCCTAGACACAGGCATTGTGCTAATGGTTTTACATACATTATCTCCCTAAGCAGTGTTATGAAATATTATTTGTCCATCACCATACTTCAGATGGAACAACTCAGAAAAGTTAGTATATTGCTCAAAGTCACAGAGCTAATAAATGAGGAACAAAAATTCAAACCTACATCCCCCAGATTCCAAAGTCAATTCTTATGCCACAGGTCAGAGCCTTGAATTATAAGGAAGAGAAGGCAAAGTGTTCCCTATAATAAGGATAATGATTGGATATTGTCCAGAATGAGGAACAGGGGAAAGGTTAGATTTTTGCAAGATAAAACTATATAAAAAAAGCAAGCCAGACAATTTTAGACAATGTTAAAAATTTTTGGTTTTTATTCTCAGAGCAACATAAAGACACTTGAAGACTTTTAAGATTGGAGGTGAAATGACTGGCTTTGTGAGGTTTGGGGGAGTCGGGCAGTTAAGGAGGAAGAGACTGGCTACGGTATAGAAAAAGAGTAGAGGAAAACCAAAAAGAATACACAGAGGCTCTCCTCTAAAACCAAAGAAAGAAACAGGAAAAGATGGTCAAAAATAATTAAAGTCTCTGAAAAGTGATCAAAGGATAAACAACAAATGAGAAGCATTTACTCAAGAAAATGAACTAACTCTCAGGAGGAAATGTGATAGTTCAGCTATAAGTTACTTGCACCACCATCCATGCTGCTAGGGTTATGGCACCAAAGTTCTACCCTGAGCAGACATAGCAGACCCTAAAGATTGGCAGCTACCTGGCCCTGTAAGAGGATGCTGACTTAATTTGAAGTAATGGAAAAATCTATGCCCAGGAATGTTGTCAAAAATAAGCTCTCCATGGCAAACAATCAAAGAGAGCTATTATCCCAAGCAACACTGGTCCAAAAAGTGTAAATGTAACGTGGCAAATTTTACTTTAATTTTTTTTAATGGATAAAAGATTTTACTAGCTACTTCACAAAACAAGATACATGAATAGCCAATTGGCACATATCACAAGGAAATGCAAATTAAAACTATAGTAACAAAAAATAAAAAATAAACAAAACCATAGTAACAACCAATTCCACACTCACTAAAATGGCTGACATTTAAAAGACTAACAATACTAAGTGTTGGTGACAACTGAGCAACTGGAACTCTATACACCACTAGTTTAACCACTTTGGAAAACAGTTTGGCAGTGTCTTATAAAGTTAAATGTACATTTAACTCTATGAATCAGCAATTTCACTTTTAGGTATTTTATCCAAGAGAAATAAAAACATATCCACTCAACAACTATACATGCAAATTCACAGAAACTTTATTCATAACAGCTAAAAATTAGAAACAGTACAAATATCCATTAATAGGATGATATACAAACTCTGGTATATTTATACAATGGAACAGTATTTAGCAATACAAAAAAAAAGTAACTATTCTGACATTCAACAAGGATCAATTTTTAAATTAGGCTGAACAAAAGAAGCCAGACTCAAAAGAGTACCTACTTCATGACTCTGTTATATGAAGTTCTAGATTCAGCAAAACTAATTTATAGTGACAGAAATCAGATCAGTAGTTACGAGAGTAGAAACAGAAGTTGACTTGAGAGGGGCTAGGACAGCTTTCTGGAGTGAGGTGATGGAAAATTTGGCGGGGGGGAGTAATGGTAGATACATATATTTATCAAAACACCAAACTATAAATATAAAAACATGTATAATTCTGCAAATAAATTATATCTCAATAAAGTTGCCTAAAACACAAATTAGAAACAAGAGATGACTTTTATTATTTTTTTTTATTTTTTTTTTAAAGATTTTATTTATTTATTCGACAGAGACAGAGACAGCCAGCGAGAGAGGGAACACAAGCAGGGGGAGTGGGAGAGGAAGAAGCAGGCTCACAGCGGAGGAGCCTGATGTGGGGCTCGATCCCATAACGCTGGGATCACGCCCTGAGCCGAAGGCAGACGCTTAACCGCTGTGCCACCCAGGCGCCCCAAGAGATGACTTTTAAAAGCTAATTCAAAAGTATCTTCTTTTCTGTAGAAGCCTTTCCTAGCTTGCCCAGAGTTACTCCCTCCTAGGTTTCACTGTGCTATAGTACTTATCACTTGTCATTATATATATCACTATATATATCACTTATCATTATACGCTTTGTATATAAATTATGAAGAACTCACATGGACTGAACATAAGCAATTTGCACACTATCAAGATAGATACAGCAATAAGTGGTGTTGTCTATACTGTATAATATAATTTAGGTAGGTCTCAACAATTGCCATTAACTTAAGTAAGCATTAAACCTGTAAGTAAGAATTCGGTGTCTAGCTTACAGTGAAATTAAAAGTTAACAAATTAATTAGCTCAACAAGAATTTTAGTAATAAAATTATTTACATGCTGCTGCTTATCAAAGCTAATAGATAACTCTCACATTATTTAACAGTAAAAAATATATCAGGTCATGTTACTTCAAGGATAAAGGCTTCAAATACAAAGAGGGAAACAGACATTTGTCAAGATGAGAATCTGAGAACAGTTTAGAATTTTTAAGCAAATCTTTCAGGTATTTTCATTTGTTCAAATATTTAAAATGCAAAATAATAATTTTCTATAAATACTAAAGTTTCCATGTTACTTAACATTTAAATTAAAAACTCATTACAAATTTAATATAGAAAGGGAATGAGGCACAGGAAGTAGAAAAACACAGAAGTGTTTTATAAATTGCCAAGATATTATTCAATTTTTAAAAATGTACTAAGTACCTATTAGGAGCTAAGCATCATCCTTGACATAATACAAAAATAAGCAAGGCAAAACAACTGCCCCTATGAAAACTCCATCTTAGGCAAGGAGTGAGAAATGTAGCATGAGATGTATGAACAGGGTGCTATGAGAGTACAAGGAAGTGATACCCAACCAAGCCAGTAAATGTTAAGAGTTGTCAATAAAAGCTGACCAGAAGAACAATACTTTTATTTAGGCAGTTGCCAAAATGAGAAACAGCATTACAGGAAGAAGACACAGCATATGCAAAAGACATCAGAAGTCATGGCACGTTCAAGAACCAGCAAGAAGATCAGCAGAGCTGCAGCATATAGTGTATTTACAGTGCAGGACACGTGGCAAAAAAAAAAAAAAGAAGTCCCACAGAAGGGACCTATTCTGCTGTACAAAGAAACCTGAACTGTATAACCTACAGATGGTGAGAAGGTACTTCAGACTGTAAGCAACAAAGTAAAGTGGTAAGATTATCCTTTTAATCACTGGTGATAACAATGAGGTACTGGCTAGAGGGGGAAGAAATTACAGAAAGAAAATTAAAGTACAAAACTTCTGAAATATTCCAAATGAGAACTAATGAAGACAAAAGTCGAAAGATGGATCAATGTGGGAAGAGAAAGATAAACAAGAGAGAGTAGGATGGCACTCAAGAGTTGGCAAATGTGAATGAGTCCGTATTGGTGTCATTCAACAAAATACGGAATACAGACAGAGTTTAGGAGGCAACAGGATGAGTTCAGATAAGGATGAAATGAGCATCTTTGCCTCATTGTTTTTCCTTATATATCCAAAGAATCAGTCAATAGAGTAAAAGAAAAACTAGTGTAAAATTTAAAGGAAAGTAGGATAGAAAAGGTAAATAAAACTAAAAGGATGTTAATAGTCAAAAAAAAGTTGGACTACAGTAACAGGGCAAAAGAAACTGGAATAAAAAGCTGAATATGAAACCAAACTAGCCCAAAGTGTGTTAAGAGTCATTAGGAACATAATGGGACAGATAATGTGGTGAAATTTTACAACCAGTGGAAACAAAATTCTGACTTATTAGAGTGAAAAAGAAAAGGTATCATGCGAAATTCATACATTCTTCCTCTTCCTGATCCCTGAGCCAGTTCCATCTTACTTTGGTTAGTAAATTGGGGTTTTAAGTGAAGAGGAGGTTGGAGATTTCAAGGATATGTTTCCTGATAGAACTACAAAGAAAAAAAGAACTGTGAAGAAGTTAATTCCATGCTTCCCCTCTACTTGATTATTTGTGTTGGTATCATATTTTAATAATAAGTGATGATTAAAATAAGATAGTGAAAGCATTCATTTTAGAGGATTTGTTTTTAAAGAAAATGTACAGTAATCATATGAAAAACATTCTACTATTGAGGAACAAGAAAAAACATGGAGATGGTTTTGCTGTGACAAAATCCATCCTAACAGAATTCTACATGTATAAAATGGTTATCCCAGAGAAAATTAGATTGCTAAGAATGATCCTTAAATGCCCAGTCTAGGTGACTAATTTTTAAAAGCTGGTGGACATAACACAAAGAATATTTATTTCAGAAATAACACTGGTATACCACTACTAGAAGATAAAGCTTATAAACCTGGGAATAAATAACATACCAAATCAATTTAATTCCCTACTATTATGGAAGAAAATGCTAGCTATAGAACAGGCATACCTTGTTAGATTACATTTTGCGGATACCATGTTTTTTACAAAACGAACATTTGTGACAACACCACATCAATAAAGTCTACTGGAACCTTCTTCCAACAGCATCTGCTCACTTCATGTCTCTGTGTCACATTTTAGTAATTCTCTCAATATTTCAACTTTCCATCATTATTATATGTTATGGTGATATGTGATCAGTGATTATGACTGGCTCAAAGTTCGAATGATGACTAGCATTTTTTAGCAATAAAGTATTTTTTAATTAAGGTATATATATATGGTTAGTTTAGACATAATGCTACTGCACACTTAACAGACTACAGGATAGCATAAATATAACTTTGTATGCATTCGGAAACCAAAAAACTCACTTGACTGACTTCATTGTAATATTCACTTTATTGCTGTGGTCTGGAACCCCCAATATCTCCAAACTATGCATTTTCCCAAATTGCTGTTATCTACAATCCTCCTTCTGAAGAAATCATAGGTGATGCATTTTAGCTCCTCTAAATATAATAATGATGCTATATTAACTGGCTGGAATGCCTCTCTCCTCCTTCTACACTCTCATAAATATCCTGATTCTTCAGAGTCAAATGTCACCACATCTTAGTGAAGCATTTCATGACTCCCTCAAGCACACTCTCCTCTGTCCATTTCAAATAATACAATATTAGGACTGTTTACACATTCCCCACCCCTCTTTATTCCAGGTCCTTTTTTACTTATTGTTGTATCACCTATCCTAAACCATTTTCTATAATGGCAAGTGTATTTACAGTCAGCATTCAAATGCTTAATAATGGTCTGCACTCACCTGCTCTTGGGCCATTCTGTATGTGTGTATTAGAGAGCATATCCTTAAAAAATAAAGGCAGAATTTTATTTTAATGAATACCACTATTCTTCTGCTATGCTCAAGTTACAAGCTGTTTGCTATTCCTTGAATGTGCAATAGCATGAGAGTCTGGCACATAGTGTTCCTACTGACTAAAAGCTATTACCTATTTCCATACCTTGTCTCCCTGGAAAACAACTGCTCAGCTAGAAAATGCCAACCTGAAATAGCCCCCCAAATAAAACTGAATACTCTCTCCTTTGTTCCCCCACTGTACAGATTTCTACAGCAATACTTATCAAGCTTTACTGTAACAATATTTCCCTAAATTTAAAACTGGTTTATACATAATAAATCTATTTTTTTAATTTTTTTAAAGATTTTATTTATTTATTTGACAGAGAGAGAGACAGCCAGCAAGAGAGGGAACACAAGCAGGGGGAGTGGGAGAGGAAGAAGCAGGCTCATAGCAGAGGAGCCTGATGTGGGGCTCGATCCCATAACGCCGGGATCACGCCCTGAGCCGAAGGCAGACGCTTAATGACTGCGCCACCCAGGCACCCCAAAATAGACAAACTAGTCTATCTATTTAGTAGATGTCTACTAATATAATTAGTCTATTCTACACACATTTTGCTACTACGTCGCCTCAGACAGTATACTAGAATATCCCAACCTCCAAAGCTAGAAGCTCTGCATAGATAGCTTCAGGACTTTTTTTAATGGCCTGGTAGAGAGAATTTGTTTTTTCAAGAGAAAATTATTTCAGTCATGCCTTGAATTACCATCTGATACATTACAGGAATCCAGAAATTAGTTTTTGAAGAGAATCTTGCCCTTATCCTTGAGTATTTCCTCAGTTTTACTTCTCAAGCTCATTTTACCTACTTTTACTAAATTGCACTTTACCCTCATACAGCAGGGACAAATGCCAAAGAAATCTGTCACTGTGGGTATTGTTGTAGCTTTCTTATGAGGACTGATGGGGGTAGAAATCAGTTTCATTATCAGGAGTAAAGATGATTTCTCAGAGAATAACATGTACTTAAAGAACATTAACCCTTAAATTTAGTATTTTCTTTTTTAGATTGGCTTACATTATTCCTGGGGTCCATTCCAATTACAAAATTCATAGTTTTGTTAACTGTCTTCCTTTATATCCACCGTCATACCTCATTCATTTTTTTCAACACTAAAAAGGGGGAAAAATAGAAACAACACGCAAATCACAGCAAAGATATCCACAGATCCTATGATCATGCACTCACAAAATGTCTGCCATGGATACCTGGCATTTTAGGGGGCCATCTAGTATCTAATCTACCTTCCTATGTTTAAAGAATCCTCCGCTTTATGAGGCAGAGGCACTTCCTGAAAGCACCAGCTATTTGTTTTCTAAATCTCCCCTGCAGTTGGGACAGGGGGCATAAGATTTGGGTTTTGCCTGTCAGACAAACCAAGGAAAAGAGAAAGTGGAAGCAGAAGAGAAGGAAGCAACAGCAGAGAAAAAGTAGCAAGGATCACAAGCAATCCATGCTGGTGAGGCTGGGAACAAAAGCAAAGGCTAATTAAATCCAGTTTGAATTAATTCATCCTTCTTCAATCCAGTTTTGCAAGGAAGCGCTAGCAGCTACTTTCGGAGTAGCTGTTGCCTCATGTCAGAGAGTACAAAGAGTGGTAAACATACCTAATCCAACAGTGGTGCTGTCACTGGACCAGGTCTGTGGTATGACGTTTAGCACTGTACCTGGCTAGAGACTCCATGCCTGGTTCTTCTATGATTTAGGAAATGTTATGAGTAACCCAATAACCCTCTTTAAAAATACTTTTTCTGTTTAAACCACAGGGATTTCTATTACTTAAAACTATGAACACTAACATGCATTTTTAGATCCAACACCATCCAAAAGCATCACTTTAAAGTTCAGACGGTCACTTCAACTCTTCTACCAACAAAGCCTCATATGTTAGAAGTCCCCCCATCCCAACATCTTAAAAATGGCATGTTTCAGAAGTTTCACAGCTCTTCCCTCAATCTACTGGGACTCCTCTCATAAGGGCCAATGTCAGCATTCATGAGAATGACTGGCAGAGAACTATCAGACAAATTATATCCTGAACCTTCCATCTGTATGCTTATCTAAAACACTATCTTGATGAAAACTGATAAAAAGGGAACAATCTGTGACAGACAGAAAAGCCAACTTAACATTAAAATTTGGTATTTATGTCACCATAAACAATGAAATAATGAGGTGCAAAAGAAAACAAAAATCACCTAACCTATCTGATCTACTCACACTTTCATAACTTCAAAACCCAATAGTTATCAATACATAATGACCATGACATAATCAGTTCTTGAATATTCAGACACCTGAATTGTAAATATAATTAACAATTATGCTATGGTCTGAAAGTCTGTCACTCCCAAAACCCATATTTTGAAACCTCACCTTCCAATGTGATGGTATTAGGAGGTAGGGATTCTGGGAGTGATTAGGTCATAAGGGTAGAGTCCTCATGAATGGGATTACTGCCCTCATTAAAGAGCCCCAAGAAAGCTCCCTTGACTTTTTTTTCTACCTTGTGAGGTTTCAGTGAAAAACAGCCATGTAGGAAGCAGGCCCTCACCAGACACCAAATCTGTCAGCACCTTGATCTTGGGTTTTCTAACCTCCAGAACTGTGAGAAATAAATTTCTGCTGTTTATAAGCCACCAGTAATGGTATTTTCTTATAGAAGCCTGAACGGACTAACACAAGTTTTCCTTAGCACAGTGTTTCTTAGGCTGTGCTCTCCCCTCCACACACAAACACGCTAATAACAGTAATAGTAGTGATGATGATAATGATGCCAATTTTCTATCCTGGCAGCACTGGGGAATGACTTCAGAAACCCTTAAAAATATCAGTAACGTGGGCTCTTCCATCAGAGATTCTGATTAAATTGGTCTGGGTCGGGACCCACACATCAATAATGTCTAAAAGTTCCTCGACCCTCCAACTGGCACCGGCTGTCGGCACGTTCCATCACAGTGCAGTCCTTGTGGCATCTGACCCCACAGTGTCGGGCCCCAGTGGGGACCTGGGCATGCTGGTGGAGGCAAGTGCAAAAGGCAAGGACAATGGCTTTGAGGAAGCAGAATATGCTGCCATCAACTCCATGTTGGACCAGATCAACTTCTGTCTGGACCACCTAGATAGAGAAGAAGAACCACCACCTCCATACCTGCCTCCAGGAGCTGCCTGAGTCCAAGTGGAAGACATACCTTGGGTTCCAGCAGCAGCTCGGGGAGGTCCCTAGAGATGCCAGTCAGTCCCTAGGCTCTGGGAGACACCAACCAGCCCCAACCCTGCCTCCCTGGGCTAGGCTCTGGCCTAGGCACTCACCACCTGGCTCAGATACCTTCTCAAGGGCTGGCCTTACAGGTCCCGTGATAGGTCTGCCTGCCTGGGTCACCCTTCTGGTACTACCCCTTGGTGTGCCTGGACCAGCCCCTACCACCTGGCATCCTCTCCTGGGGTCAGGTGTGGGCCTGTGAACCACCCACCTCGCCTGCCTGTCCAATTGCAGTGCACTTCCCCACTCTGCTCTGGCCCTGAGCATCCACATTAACAGGTGGACAACAAAATAAATAAATCTTTCTAAAAATTAAAAAAATAAAAGCTCCTCAACTCACTTAGGGTTTAGGACCAGTGAAGAGGAATCTGACTTCCTGAAGCATCTGTTTATCCACAGCAGTTTGTTCTTTTACAGTGGTGTTAATATATTTAACTCACTAACGAGCTGGTCCTAAATATTAGTTAATAGTAGCTCTTAAAGGTATGGAAGATCATGTAAGAAAGTAAAGCACGAAATAAATTACTTTCCACACAACAGTCTTCCATATTTCCCTCAAAAGTTTTATAACTTGAGAAATGGGATATTTAGGCTTCACAATTACTGCTTAACTTGTATTAAGTATAAATATCCAAAGATACGTAAGGATGAAAATAGATTTTCAAATGTCTAGTACAAATTTTCAAACTTTTAGTATCCAATTCTTTACACATAAAAATATTTAGTGGCAACCCTCAATGGAGGTTTAAGTTTGCTTATTCACTGAAGATCTTACACACACCAGAGTCTCATTTTACTTATAGGATATGGACAAATGAATATAATACATATCCCTTCAAAGCTCTTATTCTCAGTTTAGACCATGCTGCCAAAATGGTTAAAAAAAAAGGCATATTAAATTATCCATGATTTTCATAAAAATATATACAATATAAATAGTAGTCACCTTGACACTGTATTAATTTCACATTGGGTGACTTGCATCTACCCTTAGCCATGCTAACAAAGTGTGAAAAAAAATCACAAAACTAATATTTTTCAAAATAATTTTTTTGCTTTGTCCTTCAGGTAGGTCCAGTCAAGTAGGAGGTCAATATTTAAGAAGCTATCATGCCTTTAATAAAACCAGATTACTCAAAAAGCAATTAATAATTCTGAGATTTCACCAGGGAAAACTGGTATACTTCCAAGTGTTTAAACACTCCTAAAAATAAAAGTCATTGCTTATTACTCTCTTTTTCAAATCCACATAGACAAGCAGAGAAAAGTCTGCAATCTTAATCAGACACCCACAGCATACAGACACACCCCAAAGCCAAACCACTCTTTGTGGAGGTGGGGGAGACATTAAGACTGACAAAATTACTGACTCCATTTCTTTCTGAGACTCCAAGAATCAGGGTGAAATATGATCTAGAAGATCTCCAGTCTTCTGATAGTGGTGCTAATTTTAGAGGTACCTGGATACTATCTAGGGCCAAAAGGCAAGAATAAGTTACTTCTAATTTCACCCTGGAGTCAAACAAGTCAAAGAAAAAACTTTAAGGTAACCATAGAAAAAACAAAGAGAAACAGTTATTTAATACTTATCAGAAACATGTATTTTAAATAGGCTCTTTCACAAAGATTTAGTTTGCAAAAGAACACAAAGCAATGGGTAAGATATTAATTTGTTAATAAATTCTATATCAACACCACTTAAAAAGCTGAACACTATGTTTTAGCAGGCATTCATTAATCTACCAGAGTTGGAAAGCTGGTAGAAAAGGACAAAATCATCTGAAAACTACAGAATAAACTTTTTCCTTCAATTGAAATACCTAACAAAAAGAAAATGGGAGCAGACTATGAATTAATTTCTAATCCAACTCTCAAAATTAATCAAATTGGAAATCTAGTATATATACTTTTAAAACTCATGGTGGGAGGTTCTCTTTAGAGTCTCACCCTACTCCACATCTCTAAAAACAATTCAAGAATTAAATATGATGTATGGTGCAAGCAAGGAGGCAACCAGTATAGGGGCGCCTGGGTGGCACAGTGGTTGGGCGTCTGCCTTCAGCTCGGGGCGTGATCCCGGCGTTGTGGGATCGAGCCCCACATCGGGCTCCTCTGCTATGAGCCTGCTTCTTCCTCCTCCCACTCCCCCTGCTTGTGTTCCCTCTCTCGTTGGCTATCTCTATCTCTGTCAAAAAAATAAATAAAATCTTAAAAAAAAAAAAAAAAAAGGAGGCAACCAGTATAAAGAGCAAACTGTACTGGTAATACTCTGTTGCTTAGCTTGTATAGTAGGCATACCATTGTTCATTATCTTATCTTTTTTGTATGTATGAAATGTAAGTTTATGAATGTTTAAAATATACAAAAAACTAAACCATATGAGGTGCCTGGATGGTTCAGGTTAAGGGTCCATCTACAGTTCAGGTCATGATCCTGGGGTCCTGTGATCAAGCCCCACACTGGGCTCCCTGCTCAACAGGGAGTCTACTTGTCACTCTCCCTCTACCCCTCCCCACTGCTCCTGCTCTTTCTCTCTCTCAAATAAATAAATAAATAAAATCTTTAAAAAAAAAAAGCTAAACCATAAAAAAAAAAAAAAGGAGAAAAAGCAAGTTGAACATACTTAAGCCTTCTCAGTATTAGAAACAGTGCAACATATAAAATCATAAAGAAAAGAAATAGTAGATTAAATACTGGGGAGGCAGGAGGACAAAAAAAACTTATAAAATCTGTTTTTGGCAAAATGACAGACCAGAAGCCCAAAGAAACCCTCCTATTAAAGAACACCTTAAAAATGATAGATAAAACTATTAAAATATTTTTTAAAGATTTTATCTATTTATTTGACAGAGAGAGAGACAGGCAGTGAAAGAGGGAACACAAGCAGAGGGAGTGGGAGAGGAAGAAGCAGACTCCCAGCGGAGGAGCCTGATGCGGGGCTCGATCCCAGAATGCTGGGATCACGCCCTGAGCTGAAGGCAGCCGCTTAACTACTGAGCCACCCAGGTGCCCCAAAACTATAAAAATATTTTAAATACATGTCTGCATCCATAAAAATTAAAGGAATTAAAGGAAATATTTTGAGTACAGAAAGGAAAAATTGAAAAAAGTAATCTAGTGCTGAAGGAGAGATGGTCTCTATAACCTATACAAGGTAGCACCCTTAGATGAGAAAATACACATAATACCAGAACCCCAACTTAAACACTCTCAGTGGGTAAGGTAAAAGGAAAACACACACACAGTAAAACACACACACACACACACACACACACACACATGGTAGAAATACCTGACTATAATAAAGAGATAATTAATGAACATGAAGATAATTCTGGATAATCTCTAGCGCTAAATACAAAGAGAAAGAAATGGATTCACGAAAAAGAGGTTAAAACAGAAGAGTGAGGAAAACAAACAAATGTGTAGTTAGTTCTAAAAGAAAAATGATATAAAAGCAATATTTTAGGAGACTTTTCTAGAAATGATGAAAGACATCAGTCCACAGAATCAAGAAACCAAATGCCAATTAGCATAATAAAATCTAGATAAATCATACTGAAACTGTAATCAGAGAGGAATGGTAATAATGGATAGCTTCAACAACAATAAAGAAAGCCAACAGACAACAGAATAATACAATTAACATGGTAAGAGAAAATATCTGTAGACCTGGAAGTGTATCCTATACAAAAAAATTAAAAACAAAGGCAAAATAAAGGTAGATTCAGAAAAACAAAGCCTGAGAGAGTCACCCCTCAATAGGACTTCACCAAAGGAAATTCTAAAGATTTAGAAAAATTATCCCAACAGAAGTTCTAACACACAAGATGGAATGATAAACCTAAATTTTAAAAATAATGTCTTATGGGTTAGAAACAAGGAAGTAGAACTTAAATTCATGATTATGATAACATATAAGCCAGGAAGGTAATAAATAGAGGTAAAGTATACTAAGAATTTCATTAAGTATACATGTTAAAAATTTCCAGAATTTGAAAAAAAAAATTTTCAAAAAAAAATGTTTTTAATTCTCAAAAAGACTGCAAATTCGTAGAGGGAGAAAAACTGGTGAAATATAATCAATAAAAAAGACAAGAAGAGAGAAGAAATCGGCAGAACAAATAGAAAACTCAAAATAAGACATCAGATATGAATACAAATATATTAACAATTACAATAAGCACAAGTTGTAAAAGGACTGAAATAAGCTTCAGTAAAAGACACATTTTAAAGATTTTATTTATTTATTTGAGATAGAGAGAATGAGAGAGAGCAAAAGCGGGGAGGAGGGGCAGAGGGAGAGGAAGAAGCAGACTCCCCACTGAGCAGGGAGCCTGATGCAGGCTCAATCCCAGGACCCTGGGATCATGACCTGAGTCAAAGGCAGACACTTAACCAGTTGAGCCATCGATGTGCCCCTAGAAGATATATTTTAATGATGGATTTAAAATCAAACCAAAAACTCCAACTACATGTTACTTAAAAAAGAAACTCCTAGAAAATATAAACACATGGAAAGTAAAAAGATGGAACATTAGATATGAGGCAAAACTTACCAGAAGAAAGTGTATAATATAATGAGTGATAGCTAACAAAATGGACTCTAGGGCAAAATGCAGTAGTAGCAATAAAATCACTAAATAATGGTATGAGGTACATCAGGAAGAAAATTCCTTACCTTACCTGTATTTCAAAACATAGCCTCAATGCACATAAAGCAAAATACACATATCTATAAAAAGAAATTGTCAAATTAATTACCAAGTGAAGGATTTTTTAACACACTTCTCTCAGCAATATTAATCACTTAGGAATCAGAACCTTTCAATAGTACAAACAAGTTTGATTTAATGGACACATCTAGAACACTGCATTCAAAAACCACAGAATGTATTTTCAAGCACACACGGAATACTTTTTTTTTGAAGATTTTTTTTTTTCTTAGTAACTCTATATCCAAAGTGGGGTTTGAACTCACAACCCTGAGAGCAAAAGCTGCACGCTCCACTGACTCAACCAGCCAGCCAGCCACCCCACATGAAATATTTTTTAAATATAACCACACACTGGACCATAATGAAAACTTAAGTATAGGACTAATACACATGTCACAGAGTAATTATAATTAATTAACCTGTAAATAATAACTAGGAAAAAAATTCGTATCGATCTGTCTGGAAATTAAGATTCACATTTCTAAAAAATAAAACACAATTCAAAGAAATTTAATTATTATATTACTGAAGTATTAGATGCAAATAATGAAACTTTGAGGTACGGGTAAAAATAGTACTGGGGCGCCTGGGTAGCGCAGTCGTTAAGCGTCTGCCTTCAGCTCAGGGCGTGATCCAGGCGTTCTGGGATCGAGTCCCACATCAGGCTCCTCCGCTAGGAGCCTGAGCCTGCTTCTTCCTCTCCCACTCCCCCTGCTTGTGTTCCCTCTCTTGCTGGCTGTCTCTATCTCTGTTGAATAAATAAATAAAATCTTTAAAAAAAAAAAAAAGTACTAAAGACGTTTAAATTTACTAAGAGCTAAAAGGATAAAAATAAAGAGTCAATCCAAAGAAACTATAAGAAAAATAAAGGGAGAAGAAATCCCCAAAGTATTTAAAAAACGAAAGCACCACAGAGAAAAGCACAGGAAAAACATGAGCTTACAAAACTATACCAAGACAAGTTTTTAGCAACCTGAATAAGCTACAACTATTAATAAAATCAAGAGTAAATTTATCTTTCCCAGGTGGGAGAAAAAGGGAGGACATAGCCCACATACTTACTGGTAAACTCTCTAAAATTCTCAAAGGCCAAATAACTCTAATCTTAAGACAAAAATTACTACACTATACAGGAAAAGGAAACACTCTAAAACAGCAGAATAAACAGTCTTCTCAAGTACATATAGAATATTCACAAGAATGTGGGCCATGCAACAAAGAACTGAAACCACATACAGTATGTTCTTTGGTCACAAGAGAATCAGACTAGTCCATGTAAGAGAAAGTTATCTACAAAATCCTAAAAATTTGGAAATTAACCAATATACTCCTAAACACATATGACCAATAAATGCTTAACCCTTGCCCTGAGAGAGGTCTGGTCTTTGCCCTCAGCCAGTTAGAGGTAAACTCTAAGCCCTTGGACTGTCTTCACTGATAAAGAGTCTTTTAGACTCTGTCTGAAGACAGTCTTTTTGTTTATCTGAGGCCATGAGCCACCTCAGATAGTCTAGGCCAACAATGTGATTTATAATAGGGGCTTTGGGCCACTCAGTATTTAATCCAACCTCCAGAGGGGCTAGAGACTGAAGTCAGCCAAGCAGGAAGTAATGACCTGCGTGACATTACTCTGCATGTTGTCACATATTGTGGGAGAAGTAAACACCGTCCACAGAACTAACTCCCCTGGGAGAAGACAACTGGAAGCTCTGCACTTGGAACTCTCATGGACTCTGTCCTGTGCACCTCTTTCCCTGGCTGATTTTTATTTGTATTGAAATAAACCATAACTAGCATATAACAACTTTCAGTGAATTCTGAGAGTCCTAGTGAATTGCTGAACCTAAAGTTAGTCCTGTGGACCCTCAATCTGCAACTGGTGTCAAAAGCGAGAATGGTTTTAGGGAGGGGGGTATGAGCAAAATAGGTGAAGGGGATTAAGAATTATAAATTTACAGTTAATAAATAAGTCACATGGATGAAAAATACAGCATAAGGAATATAATCAATAACACTGTAATAACTTTGTATGTCAACAGATGGCAACTACATTTATCACAGTATTTTATAATGTATATAATTGTTGAATCACTATGCTATACACTTGAAACTAATATATTTTATGTCAACTATACTTCAATTTAAAAAGTAAGATCTATAGGCTAAATTTAAAAGCTTTAGAAAGAACTGTATTTATTTTTTTTTTTTTTGAGAGAGAGAGCAGACATGGTGTGGGGGGGAAGGGATGGGGAAACCCAAAGAGAGAGGAAGAGAGACTCTTAAGCAGGCTCCATGCCCAGTGGGGAGCTCAATGGGGGGCTCAATCTCATGACCCTCAGATCATGACCTGAGCAGAAATCAAGAATCGGATGCTTAACCGACTGAGCCATCCAGGTATCCTGAGTACTATACTTTTAAATAATATAATTATGGAATATAATTTTTAAAATTTTTCTGTCTAAAAAACCTATAGTAGTTTATGTTTTACTAGCCATACCCTGACTTATGATGTCGACCCAGGTAGAGCCTAAGTTGGTGACTTTACCCAGGGATTAACCAGCCCTGAGAATGGGAGCCATCTGCCCCTGAAGCTGGGAAACACCACCCTCCATGCACAGAAGCACCATATGGCAAGGCTCAGACTCCACTGCATTTATACTTTAATCTTTCTTTGGTATCTCTAGAATGATGATTGTAAACAACCTGTGAAATGAATATGCTGTATACTATGAATCCTGCAAAGTGGCTCTGAATAATAAAGCTGATTTGACAGTGTTTAAAACACACACACACACACACACACACACACACACACCACTGCATGTATATAAGAATAACTATAAAGGAAACTGACAATATCAAGTACTGGTGAGGACGCAAAGTTACTCGAGCTCTCATATACTGCTAGGAATAAAAAATGTTACAGCCACTTTGGCAAAATTTCAGTTTCTTATAAAGTTAATTATAGTTACCACAGAACCCAGCAATCTGACTCTTGGGTATTTACCCAAGAGTAATGAAAGAGAAATAAAAACTTATGTTCACACAAAAACCCGCATACAAATAGTTATAGCAGCTTTATTTGTAATTGCCAAAACTGGAAACAACCCAAGTGTTCTTGAACTAATTAATGGATAGACAAACTGTAATACATACCACTCAGCCACAACAGAACTAGTGATACACAAAACAACACAGATAAACCTCAAATGTATTCGCCACGTCAAAGAAGCCAATCGCAAAAGGCTATACACACTGTATGATTCCGTTCATATGACATTCCAGAAAACTACAGAATAGAAAACAAATCAGTAACTGTAAGGAACTGAGAGTGGGGGCAAGAAGGTAAGTACAACAAAGCATAAGGAAATTTTGGGGGGTGATGGAACAGTTCAGTATCTCAGTTGTGGTGCTGATATCGACAAAGAGTCTCTGACTCAACTCTGGCCAGGCTCCACTGAGTCCTTTCTCAGCTGGGCCTCAACTTTGGCCAACAGAGACTTGAACAAAATACTAACATAATTTCTAACAGCTCAAGGCTGCATCCCTAAGATGACCCCAGTCCCTCATAAAGTGCCTGCCTAAGAAACTCACTGCTGCCAAAAGAATTTACTGTTTGTTCCAGCCAACACCTGAACATAGGGCCCCTGTCTGCCAGTCTCTGTGGGAGGGTAGGAGACTTGGATGAGTGCCAGTTAGCCAACCCAGATGGTTTCACATAGACCAATTTCCCTTTCCAGCTTTTTGTAATTTATCACTCCCCTGACTCTACTGAACCCCTGCTCACCCCCTCCCTACTCCCTCATTCTCCCTTTAAAACACTGAGTTACCTGTGTACAAATCAGAGTTCCATTTATGCTGCACTTTTCCAATATATTACTGATTAAAATCTGTCCTTACTGTTTTAACTAGGGTCCAGCTTTTTTCATCTTTAACAATACAAATGGTATGCATTTGTCAAAATTCATATTATCATACACTAAAAAGGGTGAATTTTATCATATGTAAAATTATACCTCAGTTAAGGGAAAAAAAACAGCAACGAGTTTCTGAACCATCAGCTATAATTCACCTCATTAATATGTCAAAGAAAAATCATATATGGTCATCTGAAATGCAGAAAAGTCACAACAAACACCAATTCTAGAAGTTTTGCTTATATCAACAACTAAATGCACACACCCTTTCTCTAAAGCAAAAATAGGCAAACTATGGTCAGGGGTTCAAATCCAACCCATGCCTTGCTTTTTGTATGACCCTATGAGCTAAAAATGGCTTTTCCATTTTTAAAGGTTGAAAAAGAAAGAAAGAGAAAGAACGAACGAACGAAAGAATGAACATCCAACAGAGACCATATGTGGTCCACAAAGACTAAAACATTTATAAACTGGACCTTTCTAAAAACTTTCACCCACCCGTTGCTACTCAAAATGTAGACTGTGTACCAACAGCCTCAGCAAATCTCAAGTTCTACCCTGAACTACTACATCAGAATCTTTATCTGATAAATAAAAATAAAACCAAAGTATTACCACCTTTCCATATAGATGTGTCTTTGTAACATCAGATAACACCCAGTAAACACATAATAGAAGTCATATATACAACTCTAGGAAATACTAAGCAATATTTCTAGGATAAACCTACATCAATTCAGAAAAAGCATCAATTAAATCTCAATGATACTGTGACTGCATTTTCTGAATCCAAAATCATAGCTGACACAGTCCAACACCAAGATAAAGTATTTTAAATCATTCTCCCAGAAAATGTGGTAAGCATTCATGCCATTAGCTAAGCATAATACAAATTACAAAGATGCTCCAAGGTTTTTAAGAAATATTTCCCTAATTATTTCATTCAAGCCCTTCATTTGATCGAAAGAAAGAATAGGGCCTGTATTTTCCCAAGCCCTTATACGGCATGCTATGAGTCATTTATCTCAGCCTCCCACAAGGACTTGAAAATGGCCATTCTACAAGCCTTGCCACAAACTGTTTAATGGAAAATTAGGTACAAGTATTACCTACATTGAAACTCTGTTTCTGTGTCTCCTCTTGGAAATGAAAGAGAAGAAAGCAGCATACCACATAAATTTAACAGTAATCTAAAGATAATTAAAATACTGCAAAATATAATCATTACTCTATGACCAAGTAATCTAAAGATAATTAAAATACTGCAAAATATAATCATTACTCTATGACCAATCATTATGTATTTGTTTGTATCAATACAAATCTCCCTCATATCAGAAGTCATTCAGCAATATGATCGGTAATACACAGGTTTGGACTTAGGACTCTCCACGTTCTGTGAGATTTGACAAATCCTACAATACTTTTTAAAGCAAATGCTGAAAATATTAACTATAATATACTTTTCTACTAGTCCTACCTTAATTTTTAAAAAACTGTGGACTAACTCCAGGGCTCAAACTTTTACTTCCGATTGCTTTGAAGGTAATGAACTGATCTCATTTAAAATGTACACTGTACATTAAGTTAAATATGAGCTCATACTGATGTCTTCAATTCTAACCCATTATCATAAGTATCATTCTAGCCTCCTCTCATTGTTTATCTGTCACTTCCCACTCCAACAGTAAGAAACCTGGTTCCCACCACATACCATCTACTTTACTTGTTTAATTCTCGTATGCAATCAGAACTGTTAATTGTACCCCTATGGGAAGCAACATCGACAACTAGAGCACACTACTTATGTGCAGTTCCTTTTGCCTTTAGTCTTACAGGTTCCATGCATTTCCAAAGTTAATTAGGTCAGCACCTTTCCTCCCCAACTCTATTTAGTGAGATTCTTTCATAATTTCTAAGAGAATTAGATTCTTCTGTCTCAATCTGCAATATATCCCAGGATCCTCCAACCTCCTAAATGATTTTTTTAAACTTTGCATACATTAAGTTCACTTTCTGAGGTAAAGATCTATGGGTCTTGACAAACGTAGAGTGTGCTTTTTTATGATGCTTCTCATTTTCTATAAATATAAAACATCTCACAAACGATTTTACCACTCATGCTTCAGACATACACACATATTTCCAAAGCCACCTTCAATTCTACTAAACAGGATACAGAGTTTACATGTTTGCAGTCTTATCTCCATGCACATACCACTTTTTCGACAAACTCTGAGGAGATTCATTTCAGAAAACTTTTGCTTCCAGATTACTAACAGTTGTCTGCTCCCGATTAGGCTTCGAAAAAAACAATGCTATAGTTATATAAGAAAACAGATTTCATATTATTTTACAACCAAGTTCTGAGAGCTTCTCTTACACTTCTATCATTAATAAAGTAATAAAAGCTTATAAAAACAGTTATGAATTCATTTTACTGATCTCACTTCCACTTTTGGTCTTCTATCTGTAAACTGAGATGATGTAGATTCACTTAGAGTCTCACTGTAAAGATTTTTAAACAAAGTCAGTCTAGTCTAAACAGTATTTGCTTACTGTAGATAAACTATTTTAATAAGTAACAGTATTATTAGATCCAATACCAATGGTTCAGGGAATTTGAGGATATAAATAAGACATAAGAGCATATAGGTTCTATTCCTGAAAGCCTGCCCCGATCCAGATAAAAACCTCTGAAAATTCCTAGAACTCATCTATCAAAATTAAACTTTCAGACTATACTATGTAAGATCCTCCTAGTTAATAGATATGTTATTCTTCTCGCATGCTTCATGTATTCAGATTTTCAATGCAAAAAAGTAAAGCCCTGACTTCCAACTTCCAGTCCAGCATATAAGCAGCTGAGAAGCCGTCACTCCATTCTAACGACAAGCAAAACCTGAACAAACTAAAAAATCAACCATTCTTAGATCTGTCAGAGAAGTAGGGTTACAGAGCAAACTGCTGCCCTCAAAACTGAAGACAGACAAGCAAATCCAGAGAGTCACAACTTACAAGAGCAAAAACCTATAAACAGAAACCTCCACGGGAACCAGTACCAGGGTAGGAAAACCTAAACTGTATTTGACCTGCAAGAGGCTTAGCGTGGACAAATTTGAAAGTTAAAAATTCCAGAGGGAACCAATCATGAGGGGGCCCTCACACTTTTTTAAGTTTTACCTCCAGGAACTCCAGCAGGCCCTCACAGTGAAGATCAGTGAAAAATCACCTCATGCTTCCAGCAGGGGGAAGGATAAGCTAGCCATCTTTAAATACACTAGCGCATTTTATTCTTAACAAGCCTGTCCTCAAGAATTTTATCAGAGCCTAACCGGTTGGGATTTTATCAGGGCCTAACTGACGTAAGGGAAGGGAATTACCTAACTCCAGCATTCTGCAGCCATCCTGCCCCACCTAAGGGGGGGTAAAAAAAACTGAGAAGCATTTGTGAAGCTCACAGCTCAGGAGCACAGGCTCACTGAAAGACTTGAGACCTAAACACAGAATTATAGAATGCTTCTCCTCTTCCAACACCTCAACACATTTCTAAAGGCCTATTTACTACAATTCCTTTACTCAGTATATCATGGCCAGCTTTCAACAAAAAATTATAAGGCATAACTAAAGGGAAAAACATCTTGAAGAGATATGGCAAGCATGAGAAACAAACTCAGATATGGTAGGGATGTTGGAATTATCAGACAATGTATTTTAAACAATCATGATTAATATGCTAAGGATTCTAATGGAAAAGATAGGCAACATATAAGAACAATGAATAATATGACCAGAGAGCTGGAAATTCTAAGAACCAAAAAAATGCTGGGGATCAAAAACACTGTAACAGAAATTAAGGCCTTTTTTTTTTTTTAACAAAAAACAGGTTTTTATTTATTTATTTGTCAGAGAGAGAGGGCACAAGCAGGGGGAGCAGCAGGCAGAGAGAGAAGCAGGCTCCCCACTGAGCAAGGAGCCCAAAGCGGAACTGGATCCCAGGACCCTGGGGTCATGACCTGAGCCAAAGCCAGACGTTTAACCAACTCAGCCACCCGGGTTTCCCAAAATGAATGCCCTTAATGGATTCATTTGTAGATGGGACACAGCTGAGAAAAGAATCTCTGCCCTTACAGATATGTCCAGAAAGAAAGATGCGGGGGCGGAAGGGTGGGAAACAGAATAGAATATCCAAAAACTGTGGGATAACTACAAAAGATATAACATATGCATGATGAGAATACCAGAAGAAAAATTTTAAAAAAGGAATATTCAAAGCAATGACGACTTAGACTTTCTCCAAACGCCAGATACCAATCCACAGATCCAAGAAGCTCACAGAAGAACAAAGCAGCATAAATACCAAAAAAAACCCCAACCCCCCCCCACAAAAAAAACCTAAGCATATCATATTCTAACTCTAGAAAATCAAAGATAAAGAAAAAATCTTGGGAAAAAAATTTCAGGAGAAAACACACACACACGCACATGACTTCTCAGAAACCATACAAGCAAGGAGAGACTGGAGTAAAATATTTAGAGGGGTAAAAGGGGAAAAACCTACCAAGCTAGAATTCTATACTCTGCAAAATTATCCTTCAGAAAAAAAAAAAAAAGACGTTCTCAAACAAAAATTGAGGGAAATTTATTGCCTATAGACCTGCCTTGCAAGAAGTTCTGCAAAGAGAAGGAAAATGTGTAAGAAACTTAGGTCTACACTAAAGAGAAGAAAAGCGTTTGAGAAGGAATAAAGTGAATATAAAAATAAGAATTTTATTACAGAAGGGAGGAATTAGAAATATTTTGTTCCATTCAATTTTGCTGTGAACCAAAAGCTGCTCTTAGAAAAAGTTTATTTAAAAAAAAAGACAAAGCCCTGTCTGTTTCAGTTTGCTGTTTTACAAAGCTTGGTGCTCATTTGTACTGGTAAGATTGGTACCAAATCCTCAATTGGTACATTTTCCCAAAGTGAGCTAAAGTATGTATGCACAGGAAGGAATAAGAAACAGCCTGAAAGAGATAAATGTTATTTCTAAAACGTAACAAGTGAGTGCCTCCAGTAATGCAATGACCTGACAGCAGAATGAGGCTCTGTGCTTGGGTCTTCTCCACACAATATTTTTACCTAGCCTCAGGCTCAGAATCTGCCTTATGAGACTTTATCCTTCCCCAGGAAGTGCAGTAAAATGGCAATTTTACTCCTAGAGAGTCATGAGAGAAGTATTCATGGCACTCAGGGATGCATCAATGAAGCTGATTCAAAAGGAGTGGAAGCTACTGAGTCCTGCCGAGAGGACACTATACAAAGATGTGATGTTGGAGAACTAAAACAGCTAATCTCAAGGATGGTACCATTTTGCAAACCCAAATTCATCATTCAGCATGAGGGGAAGAGAACAACCCTAGGCAGAGAAAAGAAAACATCTAAGGGGATTTATCCTCCAAAATTAGACAAAGTATCTTCTGTATCCAATGTAGATAAAGATTTACTCTGTAACTTGGGTTATGGTATCTGAGGACTTTATTTGGGCCAGGTAAGGACAAAAAGTTGAGTTACAGTATTTTAACTTTATCAAATGAATACCAATTTATATCCCTTAGTATAAGTGTAGTGTAAGACAAGACTAGCATGTTCTGCCCTCAAATATGTATAGTCTAGACATGGTACAAAGATAAAATATCCCTACAAATGCAACATACATCTAGGTACTAAAAGAAAGTAAAGGTCCATTCTATGTGTCAGAAAGATTATGTGAACTAAAAAAACTACGAGTTTATAAAAGAGCTTTAAAAATTCCCAGTAAACAGGACACCTGGGTGGCTCAGTCAACTGTGTGTCCTACTCTTGATTTCAGCTCAGGTAATGATCTCCGGGTTGTAGGACTGAGCCCCGTGCTGGGCTCTGCACTGAGCAGGAAGTCTACTTCAGATTCCCTCCCTCCCCTCTGCCCCTTCCCCTGCTTGCATGTGCTCTAAAATAAAAAAATAAATCTTTTTTTAAAATTCCCAGTAAACTTTTTTAACTTTCCAATTTTTTCACATCAATGTATCATATACAGATAATTTAAGCACAAAATTGGATCCTTTAGGGATTTTTGTTTGCCATTTTTCAAAATAATCCTGATTTCAAAATTTCCAGAAACAGAGTAGAGTTGCCAATACAAAGCATCAGGGGCAATGAATGTCAAATAAGTCATCAAGAGTTACATCTGCTTTGGAAAGGGAAGGGAAGGCCATTTCCAGCACTAAAATATGTAACATATACAAAGTCTGGCTGTAACTGTTAAGCTGCATAAGAGATTTCAAGAAATCACGTGGGTTATGGAAAAGGGCACCTGCTAAAAGCCTGAGTAATATACTAAGGTATGAGACTTAATAAAGAGCAACATTTAGGTGCTGGTACTCTTAAAACAGAATTAATCTTTAAAGGGGATTGGGCACCAACCAATAAGAGAAAGGTGTAAACTTTTTATTTAAAGATCTATTAGAATAAAACACCAGACTGCAGCAGAAGAGATTTCAGGATGCAGGGGAAAAAGAAAATTCTGAGGAAAAAAACATTCTCCATATTCTCTGTTAGGATATGACATAAACATTTTCTGTTATTAGAATAAGGAATATTTGACACTGAGGCTTCAAACCTCCCCCCTTAAATCAGCAACTTAAAAATTAGACTATGAGGTTGAGGCGCCTGGGTGGCCCCGGCTGAGTGTCTGACTCTTGGTTTCGGCTCAGGTCACTGGTCTAATGGGAAGCCCAGTGTAGGGCTCCGCACTTGGTGGGGCATCTGCTTGGAGATCCTCTCCCTCTGCAACCCCCCACTCACACGTATGCTCTCTCTCTCAAATAAATAAGTAAATATTAAAAAAAAAAAAAAAAGACTATGAGGTAAACTTCTTGACTACATCACTTTATCTTTCCAAAAATAAAAAATAATTGGGATATACATATTAAGGAATAGGTTTGGTTTGGCTTACTTGTTTTGTTTGGGCAGTTAACCTAGCTTAGAAACCTATGATTACCTAAAAGTACTTAACTATAATGTTGCTAAATTCAACTAGCTGTGTAATATATTCTGCAAAGGCTTTTTATCAGCATTATTTTTAAAAGCCAATTTTAGTATCCTGTAGGAAATGCAAGAGAAATCTCTCTCCAGCAACAATTATTATTAACTCTCCAATTATGTGGTTTATTTGGCCCCTAATTTATTTTGGCTTCAATGGGTTCTATTTTGGCTCTGACTTAAGAGAAGATAAACATTCCTACTTGATACTGAAGAATTAAATATATATGGTTACAGCGCCAGTTTGTAATACTATTCACATCTGCTACTCATCAAAACTCAGGAACCAGTACCAGGTTGTTATATGTTGTTCACTAGTTTCCATACAAATGTAATTTTATTGTTGTATCTGGCCTGATATCCACTGCAATACTTTCTGGAAAACAAATTTTAAATGAAGTGAAGGGTGGAAGACAGGTTTTGTGTTAATTAGGAAGTAATCACAGTAAGTAAAGAAAATATTAAGTTTTCAAAAATTTCAAAATTTCTTATGCCAGAAAATAAAAATACCTCAACCAACAATCAGAGTACATTCCAGCCATTTTATACAAATATATTTTATACAAATTTATTACATTCCGAAATGTATAATGTCTATAATTAGGTAAGGGTAAAATAATAAATTTTCCAAAATATTCACAAACCCTTAATCTAGTGCATTACTCAATCTGAATCCAGTTTCCCCTAAGAAAAATATTCAGAAATGTTCAGTTTCAACAAACTTAAATGAAGGGATAAATTTTCCCCTTTATAAGATGTAATTACACACAATGGTGGCTAATTAAGAAAACATTTAGAATTGAGTCATAAAAACTAAGTGAACCAGATCTATACTAGATCATAAATCACTTCATGATCCTTGAAGTCACTTATATAATCCTCCCTATAATTAAAAGAAGTCATTAATACATGTATTAGAAAGTATGAATAATGCTCATCATGTGCATATATCTACAGTAAGAAAAGGTAATATTTAAAAACATGAAAATTAGAATTTATGTTTCTGATAATTTAGTTAAAAAATAACCAGAAATCCCTCCTTTCACAAAACCTCTAGAACCACTGGTTAGTCTTCCTACTTGATTTATACATTGTTATAGTCTGAATGTTTGTGTTCCCTCAAAATTCATATGTTGAAATTCTAACACTCAAAGGTGACAGTATTAGCATGTGGGGCCTTTGATAGGTGCTTAGTCATGAGGACAGAGCTACAAAGCAAATCCTAGGATTACAACACGTAAGGACACAGCAAGAAGATACTAGCTATAAACCAGGGAGGGGGCCCTTATCAGAAAGGGACCATGGTGGCATCCTAATCTTGGACTTCCCAGACTCCAGAACTGTGAGCAATAAATTTCTGTCATTATAAGCCGCTCGGTTATAAGCTACTAGGCAGTATTTTGTTAAACAGCCCAAAAAGACCAAAACATACATATACACAAAATAAAAGTATATAAACACTCTTAAATGTACAGCTAAGGTATCATGAAACTAGGAGAAATCTCCAGAGAGCCAAAAATGAACAGGGAGGTAAAAAGCAGTACATGCCTGATGCTACAGCAAGCCTGTAGGATTTTCTCATCTCAGAAACTGAGGGACTTCTGTTTTGACAGCAAAACAGGTAAGAAGATAAAGCCTTGACACATAAGCAGCACTGTTAGAAGTAAGATTCTTGCACAAAGCTTAGACCCTCAGAGAACAATGAAGCAGAAAAATCTGCCATTGGCAGAGAAAGGCAAAGAAGCTTTTCAGTCTTGGCCTAGGCTCTGAAAAGGTGGGAAAAAACACCAAAAACTCTGTAACCACAACACTGCCCTCACATAGGTTTAAGGTTTGAATTAATTCTCTGTACATGGTACTCCAAACATTAAATATAAAAAGTAATCTCTATTAAACAAGGTAATATAGATGTACACATTTGTCAAAACTGCACAACAAAGATCTGTGCATTTTACTATATAGAAATTATACTTTAATTTAAAAACAAAAAATAAAGTTGTTCCTGGAAATACCTCTATGGTACTTGGCAGAAGCAAACTACAACCTCTCTGGAGGAATATGCACCCCCATGAGGCCACTCAGGATTCTCAGACAACCCCTCTGAAGATCAGCTCACAATCCAAAACTATAAGACATCTAAGGAAACAGTTCACCTTAAGCAAGAATCAGCAAATATAACAAAAACAGAAGTGAATTTCTAAGAACTTCAGACAACTGAACAATGTGATAGAAATTATAAATATTTAAAATGATTAAAACGCATAAAAGATGGAATAAAATACATGAGATAAAACATCATAAAACAGTAACAAATATCCCTAGAGAAATAATACAAAAATGATCCTCAGTGGATGTTAAAACAATCAAGAGATGAGGAACTGGATATTGGTATGGTATAGAAGGATCAGCCCACAAATTATTTACAGGATACAAGAGGAAAAACTCAACTTTATAATGAAGATATTAGTTTTCACCATCTGAACCCAGTGTATAATCTCCATATCACTACAAGTAGGACAAGACATTACATACTTTCTGATATGATAAATACAAAGTACTCAGAACTGTACTGCCTATGACGTATTTGTGCAAAATACTGAATGTGTCACTTAAGTCTTCTAGGCTGAATCTCATTTTATAAGAAATAAAAAAGGATAAAAATAAGTCAACCATCACAAGGATCTCTTAGAAAATCCAAAATCTAAAACATGCTAATGGACAACTGTAGAATCTTTCTAAAAAGTCAACAGGATGAGAGAAAAAAAGGGAGGGGACACTGTTCTAGAGAAACTTATGAGGCATAACCAAATGCAAATTGTGAACCTCGTTCTGGATCCTGATTCAAACATATCAACTATAAAAGACAGTTCTGAGACTATTTTGCATATCTGAATATAGATTAATTTATAATATTGTTCATTTTGGGGCATGTGGAAGATAATGGTACTGTGGTTATGGAAGAAAATGTTTTTCTCTTTTAGGAATGTAAAATGAAGCATTCACAAGTGAGAGATCACTGTGTGGGTTTGCTTCAAAATACCTGAACTAACAAAACAGCTTAAATGTCTAAACATAAGAGAGTGGTTGAATAAACTATGGTACATTTATACAATAGAATACTACTATCATTGCAAAAGAGAATGATGAAGAGCTATATGGAATGATATTTAGGATGTACTGTTTAGTAAAAAAAAGAGAGAAAATGCAAAAGAGCACTTTAGTATGTTACCCTTTCATGTAAGAAAAAAGAGAACATAAGAAAACACTCATGTATTAGTTCATTTGAGCAAAAAGGATTTCAAGAAGATAAAACGAAAAATTAATTAGAGTAAGGTATCTATAAATAAAAGGGAACAGACAAGAAAGGGAGAATAGGAGCAGGGTAGAAGGATGGGGAGGAAGGACACTACTCAGAATATAACTTAATGTCATCCCTAACTCTTAAAAACATGACAACTGTTTCACGTAACTATGATATAAATCAATACTTAAAATCAGCTAGGATATTGGGGGGGATAATCAAAATGAACACAAATTGTGATAAATGTATTACAAATGAATAATACAGCCACACTGCAACAGATAAGAAAGAAATTACCTAAATAAATTTGGAAAACAGTATTTTGACTCTGCAGACGGTAGTTTCATAGTATTGTATTCTAGACAGGAAATTTCTTGCTCACAAGAGTTTAGGTTAGCAATTCTGAAACCCCTGCATACTAGGTTTGCACACAACATAAAATATATCATATATTTGATAAATATCTGATATTTATATTGATAAACCAGGTTTCTCACTGTCATAGAATCAACTAAAAAAAAGAAAAGGACAAGACTATAATGTAATATTGTAGTGGTGGATTAGAACTGGATTGTGGTGGAGATATCAACATGAACTCATGTTTTTTTAATATAGAGATAAAGATGATAACACACAGAACTATGTGTATGTGTACACATCCATGTATTTCCTAACTATGTCTAGGGCTTAAAAGTAATGACAACCTAGTAGCAAAGACCACACCTAGCTTCCAGATTTTAGTTTCTAAATATCATTTGCCAATAAAAGGAGACAGAGCTCCTTGCAGAAGTGGTTGATTCTAAGCATGAAGCAGAAAAAGGACAAGTCTGAAACATCTGCTGTCAGACCATAAAGTACTTAAAAAATGATGAGGGCCTATCAAAGGGACAGAGGAACAAACTTGAAAGAGTTCCCAATGGCCAAATCTGCGAAAGTTTGAGCAAGAAATGATGACAATAATGGTCTATATAGAATAAAAGAAATACCTATGAGTCCATACTAATATAAATAAGTGCAAAGGACAAGACAGCTCTTCATTAAAGCAGAATTTAATAATACATGTGGGAGGAGCAATGGAACTAGAAAAATCACCATGTGGCAAACACCATAGCAATAACTGTTGCAGGCAAAAACCATCAAAGGATGCTTATATTAGTGGATAAAAGTATAATGAGAAACAAGATAATTGTATAACTTCCAATATTTGTTACAAGGAAAAAATAGTAAACACAGTTAAAAAAAAAAAAAAGACTCTGGCAGACAACAAGTAAGTAATCAAATGTAACATCACCATTATCTTCATCATGTACCCTGTTGATATGATGCCTGAGAAGAGCACACATCACTTCTGTGGTATTCTTGCCCAAAAAGTATAACCTTAATCAAATCATAAGAAAACATCAGACAAACCCAAACTGAGAGACATTCTACAAAATGACTGGCCAATAATCTTCAAAAGGTCAAGGTTATACAGGCAAAAACTGCTAAGATGTCCAAGAGTAGAAAAGACTAGAGATAACAACTAAATGCAATATGGGATCCTAGACCAGAAAAAGGACACTAGTGGGAAAATTGGATAAATTTAAATATGGTATACAAACTAGTTATAATAACATTATATCAACATTAATTTCTTGGTCTAGATAACTGTTCTATGGTTAAATAAGATATTAATATTAACGGATGCTGGGTGAAAATTATACAAAAACTCAACATTATTTTTCTAACTTTTTTCTAAGTCTAAAATTATTGATAGACTACTCTCTCTAGTTTCATGTAAGCTAACACTTTCTCATCGTAAGTCTTTAAAATGAGGGGCACAAGAACTTCTAGAAAAGCAAAATATAGTCATTGATATAAAAACTCAACAGATTCATTAGACTGCAAAATTAGGCACACCTGAGGAAAGCATTAGTTATCTGGAAGACAAGTGAAAAAATAAACCACATAGTAGCCCAGAGAGATAGACTATCAATATGAAAGCAAGATTAAGAGGCACGGAGCACAAAATCAGACAGTCCAGAACCAAACAGGAGTTCCAAGGGAGTCTAAGGATGATGAAGGAAAAGTAAGAAATAATGCATAATAAGTTTCTAGAACTACCAGATAACAATAATTTTTAGAGTCTACAAACATGAATTCTAAGCAGGATAAATAAAAATGGAGCCAAATCTAGACCAGGGTAGGAAAAGCTGCAAAATATCAAAACTTAAGAGATACACAGGGCTGCTTTTGAAGAAACAGAAAGAATAAACAAAGTACTTACAAAAGCAACAAGAATTAGAAAATACCAGACTTCTCACAGCAACAAGTAAAATCAACAAGTAAAATACCCTCTAACAACTGAGCAGAAAATAACTATCACCCAGGTTCTATCACCAACTAATTATCATTCAAGAATGAGGGCAAGTTAAATACATTTTCAGATGAAGACCAAGAGTTTACCATTAAGCAACTTTTGCTGAAAGAAATACTCAAGAATATACTTTAAGCAGAAAGAAACTGAACCCAAATGGATTAAGTGGATGCAAAAACAAATACACGTGAGTAAATCTAAAAACAAAGAATTTATAAAATCCTCCTTTAAATAAAGCACTATGTTGCATTTTAAAAGTAATTCAATTTGCAAAACAAAACACTTTGCTTCAGCAAGATACTTTTCATGAAGAAAAAAGCACCACAAGTGGAATTGGAAAATCTCAACTAAGAATCTGGCTCTTATTTTAGCCAAGGCCCTGGTTTCTTCAGCCACAAAGTGAAGGCATTTAACTGTAAGAGCCTCAAGACTCCCTATCAGTTCTAGGATCTAATGGGTAGAAAATAGGCTTCCCCAGTTTACCAGGACATCTTTCAAAACCAAGTTGTTGAGAGTTTGGAGCAAGATCCTTCATACAGAGAACCAGTGTTTTTAAAGCAAAGTCCAGTATGAAGCTTATATTTTAGGATAACTGGCTATCTGCTTCTATGCAAAAGCTATGGAAATTGATTAAATCTCAGGGAAAGAATAAAGAAAATGATGTACTTTAAACTGTTCCATATTTCAAGAGTTAATGAAGAAGGAAGGAAAAGGGTGGTCCAAGTTGTAGGAAAATCAAACAGTACAAAAATCAGGAAGTCTTAACAGAAAATTTCTAAAAGGAATATAGTATCAATATTAAACACTGCAAAAAAAATACTAAAGACAATCATTTTAGGGGTGCGTGGGTGGCTCAACTGGTTGAATGTCTGCCTTCAGCTCAGGTCATGATCCCAGGGTCCTGGGACCAAGCCCCGAATTGGACTCCCTGCTCAAAGGGAGTTGGCTTCTTCCTCTGCCTCTCCCCCTGGCTTGAGCTCTCTCAGGCGTGCACGCTCTCTCTCACTCTAATAAAAAAATAAAATATTTTTAAAAAATAATAATTTTATTCCTTTTTCACAAATTAGCTATCTGGCAAACAACTCCTTCCAAAATCTTAAAAGCTCAATGACACAAATACTTGGTGCCAGTCAAAACTAATTTACTGCATTTCTAAAGAGCCAGTCACAGTGGAATATAGCAAGGGTACATAAGATCACCAAAATACAGAGAGCCAATACTCAGTTAAAGGAATCCTACTCTTGAATCTCACAAAATTTCATTCTTCGTTCTGCTAACGCTGAATTAAAAGGTCAGTGCTGCAATCAAGGAAAGCTTTTCTTTAAAAAGCAAAGCTATTAAGAGACAGGGCTAGGTAAAGTCATTTAATTATACTACAAATATTCCCTTTCAGTGTTCCTTCAATAAAAGTGGGCCTGGAGATATGGGACTTAAAAAAATTTGACTACATAATTAGAACTCAGTCTAAGGACAATGGATATCACTAGATATAAATAACTAAAAATTGGATGAGGGTTAAGATATTTTTTAAGTAGGGGCGCCTGGGTAGCGCAGTCGTTTAAGTGTCTGCCTTCGGCTCAGGGCGTGGTCCCGGCGTCTCGGGATCAAGTCCCACATCGGGCTCCTCCGCTGGGAGCCTCCTTCTTCCTCTCCCACTCCCCTGCCGTGTTCCCTCTCTAGCTGGCTGTCTCTCTGTCACATAAATAAATAAAATCTTAAAAAAAAAAAAAGATATTTTTTAAGTAAAGCCCTACACTAACATTTCAGAATATACATATACACACACACTTATTTATTCTTAAAAAGTTGTTTTTTTCCATTTTCAAGGGCCTTGAATCATATCCCAGAGGCTGGTAAAGCCAAGACACCAATCCAGGAAATCTGGCTTTTCTAACACATTTCTCTTAGATTTGGGATAATCTCAAAAACCCCACCTCCAAACTATATTGAATCGATATAATCTGCCCGAAAGTAACTGGCTACAGTTTTCATTCTTCAAACAAAAAGAATCTTTTGACATTTTAAAGTATTTTCTAATATACATCCAGTGGAATCATCAAATTGGTTTTAGGGGGTCAAACAGCCATAAAAAAGGAGGTTGAGTATGATGACCTATACAATAAGGGCAGCAGAAACAAAAATTTTCTGTTACACAGAAACACATTCTAAGTGTAGCATACCTAAATTATGAACTTGTATAATGTCCATAATGTGTAACTGTAAAATAAAAACTTAAAAATTGATACAGTGTACTAATTTAAATACCTCACTGTTTAAACTTAATGTCAAAACTAAAAGGAACCCATCATTTTAGAGATGAGAAAACTCAAGTCCAAAGGAATGAAGTGACTTGCTGGTAAATAAGAGAGCTAGATGTGACATAAACTAAGCTCTATTATCTTGATAATTTAGTTGAAAAAACTAAAAATCTTAAATATGTTTTAAATAAACAATCATAATCAAAACAATACTGGGGTAGAATTCACGAGATGATGCTAAAATTTGTATTTGCTTAGAAAACACTTTCTCCTCTAACAAGGAAAACTAACAGGATTATGAAAGAAAATATAAGGTCTGGTCACTCAAAAAATATTTATTGAACACCGTTAGGTGATAATAATGATTTTAGTCATCTGGAACATACCAGTGTAGAAAATACTTCTAAACATACTCAAGATATGATAATTATATGTATATAATTGTTAGGGAAATTATACATTTTTTTTCCATTGAGTTAGTTCTGCAAACATTTTTAAGCAGAACTTTTAGTGTTATAAATATTATTCTTAATGATGATAAAAATGTATTTTAAAAATAAGTATCTTTCAGGGGTGCCTGGGTGTCTCAGTCATTAAGCGTCTGCCTTCAGCTCAGGGAGTGATTCCAGGGTCCTGGGATCAAGCCCTGCATCGGGCTTCCTACTGGGAGCCTGCTTCTTCCTCTCCCACTCCCCATGATTTGTGTTCCCTCTCTCGCTGTCTCTCTCTCTGTCAAATAAATAAATAAAATCTATCAAAACAAAACAAAACAAAACAAAATATCTTTCAAAGCTGTTCAGTACAAATTCACCTCATACTGAATCACTCAAGTTTAACTTTTTAAAAAATATCCAAAAGAATTTGGAATATGAAAAGATCCTTAACAAACAAAAAACCCTTAAAACTGCTTTATTTGTACCTGAGACAGCTGGCCCTCAACATCACTAAGATCCGTATAGTTGTTGAGGAGCAGACTGAGAAACTCCACAAGCAGAGCAGCCAAACAGTCAGGAATTACCTCTCACTATAAGGATAATGCTTCCTATAAACTATGGCTGTTCATTCCTGGAACAATTTCTGTACACACATTTTCCTGTTCCTTATTCTGAATTCTACACTGCCATTACTCAAAAGAAAAAAAAAATCTCAGACTAACAGAGGCCAAATTTAGGGAGGGAAATAAAAATCTTCCTTCAGTCTAGGCTAAATGGACTGATTACACAAAGAACTCCATACATCCGAAAGCACACAGATGTCTGCACCAGTTCCCAGGGCTCAAACAATACCAGTCATTCAATAGCTTTCCTTTTACATAAGCTGATGTGAGAGAGTTCAGTCAGCTCTTCTGAACCTTATAACCCAGGATACTGGAACTCTGATAAAGCCTACATTTTTCTTCAGCACCGTTTTCATGTACTTTCTCTGGAAACTAAACTTCATTTCTCCCCCCAAAAATAAATCTGGAAATCATCTCTTCTGTTTGATAAGTGATGTACTCAATCTAAAATTACTTTTCCAGTAAAACCACAATCCTTAACATAAATCTGAGATCAACACTGAAGACTGATAGAACATATTTTTAAATGCTATGAGTTTAAAATATAATTTTACAATCCATCATGCTAATTACCAAATGTATACCATTTGGCTGCATTCTATTTATTTTCAGTTGTGTAATTTCAAAAATAGCCATATGACACATAACTTTCCAAAAATTAAAAAAGATTTTAAGAACGAGGGGAGAGGGTAAACTTACACACACATTCATACACACAAGCAACACTAATCACAACCATCAAAAATAATGAAAAAAATATTTCACTGAGTGTTCGACCAAACTTAAGGCCTCAGGAGAAATAGTGTTCACTGATCATCCCTTAGAAGCTTAAATAACACTACTTTCTACACTTTTATTGATTCTTCCAGTAATATTCTTTTTTTTTTTAAGATTTTATTTATTTATTTGACAGAGAGAGAGAGACAGCCAGCGAGAGAGGGAACACAAGCAGGGGGAGTGGGAGAGGAAGAAGCAGGCTCATAGCAGAAGAGCCTGATGTGGGGCTCGAGCCCATAACGCCAGGATCACGCCCTGAGCCAAAGGCAGACACTAACCGCTGTGCCACCCAGGCGCCCCCTTCCAGTAATATTCTTGATCAGCCAAGTCTCTGGTGGTTTCTCACCTTCAATACTGGAAGTTGCATGGGTAAAGGAAAGCCACAAAAACTCTAATGTATTTTTTAATAATATGGTAAACTTACTTCGTAAGACACTTATCAGACCTCACACCCAGAAGTAAAGCTCATTAGTATAGGGAACGAAATGAGAATGATTCATTTAATCATTAGATGATTAGATCCTGAATAGTCGAGAATTACCTATAAATTCAGCTCCCGTGAATATGTACTATCATAAAATCATTATCCCTTGTAGCAATGATCTAGAAGCTGCTCTGGAACTGTGGTAATCAAGCTATTTTATCCACCCATCCTCCTTAAGAGCTCTTGTGGCCCTTCCAATTCCATTTAACACTCTTCCTCTCTCCACATACATACTATATAATACAAATAAACATGCTTTTGAAGAAGGAAAAGTTCTCTCGGCCAAGTTTTCTGTCCTTAAAACAGACTGTAAATCCTTAAAGATATTCCCCCCCTCTCCCCAACAAGAGTACAAAAAGCAGAGCTCTGAACATACTATTTAAAAGACATTTGGCTGAATTGCCATCATCGCCCTTACAGTTACAAGATTAAATTTGTCAAAAACAATTTTTTTTTAAAAAATATTTCTCTTTTCACCAAAGTACTATTCCCTAATGACCACTAAAGCACCAAAACCCTGTGTATTTTATAAAGCAGTAACCTCACAAACATTTCAACACTCTCTGCAACTCACAAACTTTGTTGGCAAAACACAGATTCCATTTCTCAAAAATGTCCTGCAAGTTCTCAACAACCAGATTTTTCATCAGTACAATTTACTGCATATCCAACATCTCTGACCTCCTCCTTGGGACAGTCAACCATCTTTCCTACCACCAGAGCCACTATATTTTCTGATGACTTATTAAGAGACCATCTGACTTTAGCAGATACCTCTTAAAGCCCCTCTAAAAAAATACATAATTTTTATATATTATATAAATTATACATATGTGTGTTCCAGAGCTTCTCACCCTAAAGTTTCACTACACTGTTGTCCATATTATCTTTCATTGACAGACAAATCTTTTCATTTTCCTACAACATGGCATCTTCTATAAACTTTGTCACCAAATAAGGCCTAATATCAAAACAAAGGAGCACACATAAACCTTTCTTTCATTTTTCCCCATGTTCTATTACATAATATTAATCCACTCCCTTCTGTAAATGTGTTTTAAAGCATTCCAATAAACTTGAAAGTCAAAGAAAACAAAGTATTAAAATGGTTATATGAAGGCTGCTTATCTTTACATTTTAAACAATTATGAGTAACTCATTTCAGGTAAATATTTAGTTATCTACCATGACAGACTCTGGCATAACAACATATTCAATAAACAAGTATCAAAGAATGATATATGGCAGAAGTGAAGCATAGAAACAGAAGCATGCAATGACACAGTTCACATTTTCTAATGGGATTTACCCATAGCTTTAAGTTTCCCTTCTCATCAGAAAATAAAACCCTTACAGCAAATATATGTTTAATTAACTAGAAATGAGTTCTTTAACAACGTAATTTTTTATTTTTCATTCAATACTGACATATTAAATAATACTGCAGAGTTTAAAAAAAGACACTAGTATAACAAAATGATTGCATATACACTAAAAGTTGTAAGATCCGTTGTCTTGAGCTTTCAAATACCACTCTTGTTAGGTCTTCATCCCTTCTTCTCTGCCTTCTAATTATCCTCTCATAATTATTAAATGCAGAAAAGAAACCAAGAACTCTATGTATGGCTATCCCATAAGTGATGTTAGAAACACGGTATAGTAATATTTACAGAAACATCTTACTTTAAGACCACAACATAATTTCCCACGTTCAAGTCTACTTGACAAAGAAGCTCAGAGAACCTAAAATTTGGTTTTTGATCTTTCTTTTCTTTTGGGGTTGGAGGGGGTGCCTATGCTAGCGAACAGAAACCAGCAAACGGAGATGCAATAGGCTTTATACATTGCACAAAACTTACCCACTTGAAGGATCTAAGGCAATAGCTCTGGGTTGATCCAATTCTTGCCAAAATAAAACTTTTCGTAAAGATCCATCTAAATTAGAAACTTCAATCCGATTTGTTTCAGAATCTGTCCAGTATAACTTTTCTCCAAGCCAATCACATGCCAGCCCATCAGGGGACAATAATCCAGAGACAACAACATTCTGTACACTCTCAGTTTTGTTAAACTCTGTTCGTTTAATGGCTTCTTCGCTGACATCACTCCAGTATATCAAGCCATGACCAAACACAAAGTCCACCGCAGCTGCATCCTCCAAGCCTCCAACTACAATCGTAGCATTCTCTCTGCCATTTGTAGCATCAACCAATCGCAAGTCCCGTCTGTTTGCATAAAGCAACAAAGGGGCCGCTAGAACAAAAAAAGAAAAATATGTAAGTAAAGAGAAAGGAAATGTAATGGTTCCTATAAATTGAGTTTCGAATCAGCATTAGTGAACAAATACTATCAAAAATAAGAGTAAATAAATCTATAGAAGTCTGTCTTAAAGTCTTCACAAACAAAATACCATTTTTGCAGCATTTAAATACAAAAGTTGCAAAAGCAAGGAAATAATTCTACTAGGACAGCCTTTTCTTATTAAAAGTCTGTCACATAAAATTAAAAAGTTCGGCCATACCAAGAATTCACAAGGATATGGAGCCAGTGGAGAACACACTCTACTGGGGGGAGGGGAATATAAATGGTGCAGCCACTTTGGAAAACAGTTTGACAGTTTCTTAAAAGGCTAAACATACATCCTACCATATGATCCAGCCATTCCATGCCTAGGTATTTACTCAAGAGAAATAAAAGCATATGTCAATACAAAGACCCATACATAACTGTTCATAGCAGCTTATATGAAATAAGGCCAAACTGGAATCAACACAAATGTCATCAACAAACTAATGGATGAACCAACTGTGATATAACCATACAATACAAATAATGAACCGTTTGTACACGTAACATGGAATCTCATATAACATGTGAACCTCAAAACAGTCACGTGGAGTGAAAAAAGTCAATCCAAAAAAAAAAAATAGTATAGATTGCATGACTCCATTTATATAAAATTTTAGAAAATTCAAATTACTCTATTGTGACAGAAAGCAGATCAGTGATTGGAGATGGACAAAAAGGGTAAAAAAGAACAGGGATTATACAGGGAGAGAGTATAAAGAGGCATGAGGAAACTTGTAGGTAATAGGTATATCACATCTATCTATGCAGACAGTTCGAGAGAGGTATTCATATCAAAACTTATTAAATATACTTTCCATATGCAAAATTTATTGTATTATCAATTATATCTTAATAAACCTGTTAAATACACAATCTGGCAGAGATAGTTCTTAACAACTATTTTATTCTGTTTTACATTATTATCAAAATGACCTCTGAATAAGACCTAATACCAAAGCTAAACATAAAGCCTACCCTAAAGATATAATATTTAACTTTGAGAAAGCTGAAGCTGTTAGGATTAAATTTGTATAATTCTATGGTTTTGGGAATTTTTAAGTATCTATTGCAAGTTCCTGACATTTACTTTCCTGGCATCATTAGTAATTAAAGATACAGAGCACAACTATCCAAAAGAACTTTCTCTGATGATAGAAATACACTCTCCCCTGGGCAATACAGTATCCAGTGCCCAAAATGTGGCTAGTGTGACTAAGAAATTAAATCTTCAATTTTATTTAACCTTAATTCATTTAAATTTAAATAGACAAGTGGTTGTATTGGATAGCAGAGATCTAAAGGCTGAGATGAAAAATACAAATGAGGGAAGGAAAAATAACACCAGAGTTATGCAATAACGTACATAATCTCTCACAATTACTTAACTAAAGGTCTAAAACTGTGTCATCCAAAGGCAACACCAAGTACCATTTAAAAGTAATAACAACCTCTTTTTTTTAAGAAATTAATTTCAAAAAATTAAGGTGCTCAAAAAAGTATAAAGAAAAAAAGTGATGTTTACCCAGTTTATGGATCCAGTAATCCAGTTCATGGATTATGGCTGCCAAGTGGAGTTCTAAAGTCCACTATTTTCAGCTAGAAGTATAATATGAATTTCCCTACTAAATAAGCTTAAATCCATCTGTCTTAGTCAAAAACAAACAGGTGGATAGCTTTTTTAAAAAGTGACTAGGGGCGCCTGGGTGGCAGAGCGGTTAAGCGTCTGCCTTCGGCTCAGGGCGTGATCCCGGCGTTATGGGATCGAGCCCCACATCAGGCTCTTCTGCTATGAGCCTGCTTCTTCCTCTCCCACTCCCCCTGCTTGTGTTCCCTCTCTCGCTGGCTGTCTCTATCTCTGTCGAATAAACAAAAAAATAAAATCTTTAAAAAACAAAAAAAATTAAAAAAATAAAAAAGTGACTAAAAGCCCTGTCTGCTCATTCTATCTAATACTGCTACTGGCAAATTAATAAATTTCCCTCACAGATTCACGCTTAACTAATTTCATGCCTTCATTCATCACAATGATTTATCAGTACCCACAGTGTCTATTGCATTATCTTATATTGAGTCCATCATGCTATGAGCCAATTATAAAAATCGGGAAAAGGGACTCTACTAGTAAAGGGCACAATGCTAAGTACTACAGAGGGCTAAGCAACTGCCTGAGAGCACTTACAGTTTAAAATCCAAGAGTTTAAAATCCAAGAGTGATAATAATCTATTTATTGAGCACCTTTCTTTATGGCACTATCCTTGGAAAACTGTGTACCAACTCGTATGTGACATCAGGTATTAACTAAATCTGTTAAGTCTGTTTATGACTTTCAAGTCAAACACTAATATTTTACTGAACATTTGGTCTACAAAATCCAAAGAGCCTTTCTGATCATTTAAGACCTCAAAAGCCTTCTAAGTACAAGGGGAAAAAAGAGGGCTGGGATGGGGGAACAAGTTAACTTCTTTTAATTGAGCAGTACTATTTATAGTTAAGATGTCTAAGGGACTACTTGTAGGGGCACCTGGCTGACTCAGTCAGTAGAACATGGGACTCTCGATCTCGGTGTTGTTGAGTTCAGAGCCCCATACTGGGTGTGAAGATTACTTTAAATCTTTTTTTTTTTAAATTAAGGACACTATGTAAACCTACCAACTATTACAGGGTTCACCCTGTCTAACCACCCTTCTGATACTTGAATACTACAATATTACAACCAATATCTATTCAGCAATATATTAAATGGGATATCTGAAAGGTATAATTTGATTGGTAATATTGTTTTAATATGAAAGAAATACACAGGATCCATACACACACACTCCTAGTTACAGTATATATGCCATGCACTCCGTTAACTTCCTTTCCAAAGAGCTTACCTTCTAACTTCCTAACAGCCAGATAATCCAAATATCTGCCAACATATCCCTTCAGTGGAACCTGCACAGTGCTTAGGAATCCTCATTTTCCTTTATTAACTTCCCACCAAACTTTCTCTAGTAGCTTTTCCAATTTTTTTCCACTTTCCTGAAGACAAATTCCATGCTTTGAATCCTTCCACCAAGGATCATCTCCTAAAATAATCTCAATGAATCAGGAAGAAAGTAACTGCCATATATCCCCAACACCTTAATTTAAACTTCTCAAAAATCTCTATATACCCCACCCCTCCTCCTTTATCTCGTCCTCAGTCTCAAATGACAAGCTACTTTTTCTCCTTTTTATGGTTAAAGCAATACTTTTGATTCAGTCTCCCTACTTCCTCTCTGCAACTTTCCTCTATGGATTATTCCCTATTTCTTGTATCTTCAATGGCTCCTGCCAGGTCTCTGCTATCAAAAAACTTTGTTCTAATAACCCTAACCTTGCTACCACCAAGAGAATTCTATTTCTCCTAACCACAAAATCTTATAATATTGAATAATTTCATACCACTGTCTTAGTCTACCTTAGACTAACTTTCCACTCATCACTCAACTAAAACTGCTCTGCTCTCTCCAAGTCTCCAATGGCCTTTTCTCAGTCCTTATTTTTGACCTCTATTTAGCATTCAACAATGTTAACCATATCCCTACCTATGTAGAAATCTCCTTCTACTACACTTATTCCTATTTTTCTGGTCATGCTTCATCTGCCTTTTAGTTTCAAATCTTCCTCCCACTTCTCAAATATAAGTATCCCCAAGATTCTCTCTTGTTCCAGAAATGCAAAGTACAGAAGAGAAAATCTGCAAGTTCACCTGGTCAATAAGCAACTCTACTCAGGAAATTTTCAAATCATCATCATCTCCAGCCTAACCTTCAATACTGCACCTATAACTTCTTGTTGGCCATCTCTTCCAACCTCATCACCTCCCCCACAACCTGCCAAAAAAAAAATATCTTCTTGGGGCGCCTGGGTGGCACAGTGGTTGAGCGTCTGCCTTCGGCTCAGGGCGTGATCCCGGCGTTGTGGGATCGAGCCCCACATCGGGCTCCTCCGCTGTGAGCCTGCTTCTTCCTCTCCCACTCCCCCTGCTTGTGTTCCCTCTCTCGCTGGCTGTCTCTGTCTCCGTCGAATAAATAATAAATAAAATCTTTAAAAAAAAAAAAAAATATCTTCAAGAGTCAATGGTACCATTTTCCTATTCTTACGGGTACACGGTGGAACCCTCTTTCACACCTCCCTTTTCCCCCAGTCTGCCAAATACTGTCTCGCTGACTCTTCCTTTAGCATGTCCTTAAATCTGCCTCTTTTCCATATTCAGAACCACTATCCTACTCTAGACCTTCATGACCTTATGCCTAAACTACCTTCTTAGTAAGTGATCTCAACACTCTCCCATCCCTTTTCCACTTCTAATACTTCTACTTTATCCAACTCAAAAAGCTTTCTGATTTCCTTTGCCTAAAATAAAAAGCCTCAATACTTCAGACCACCACCAGGTGACTTTTACCTAAGACTAACTTAATTTTATAGCCTCTGCATCATACAAACTAGTTTTGAACACAGTAACTGTGAGCACATCATACTGCATCAACACAGTGCATTCACTTTCCTGCCCACTCCATACTTCCCTCTCATTATCACAGCAAGCAAGTTCTTCAAGGCCAGATTCAAATCTTATCTATTCCACGAATCTTTCCAATTGCTTCAGCTTTCCTTTTTTGAGTTCTTACAGTCTTTATTGATATTAGCATTTTTAAAAATATATTTTCTACTTCAACTAGGATCTCTGCCCCTTGGGAACAGGAGCAATATAACTAAGTTTATCCCCAATACCTAGCAAGAGTTCACTGCCTGACAGTGATACGGTAAACGTACCTACTAATATCTAAAAGGAATTCTCCAGAACCTGATTTAAAAATATATTTGTCATAAACCCAAAAGGATTTTACATTAATTCTGGCCAAGTGCTCACAAATGCCCATTACTTACCTACTGACTTGTTCAAAGTTTAATTAAGCTTATCTCCTCCCCACCGACCCCTAAAACTTTAGCTAGCTCTCAGCTTAAGCAAAACAATACAGAACACCCTCTCTTTTTTTTTTTTTTAAAGATTTTATGTATTTATTTGACAGACAGAGAGAGAGAGAGAGCACAAGTAGGCAGAGCAGCAGGCAGAGGGAGAGGGAGAAGCAGGCTCCCTGCAGAGCAGACAGCCCAATGCAGGGCCTGATGCCAGGACCCTGGGATCATGACCTGAGCCAAAGGCAGTCGCGCTTAACCGACTAAGCCACCCAGGTACCCCCAGAACACCCTCTCTTAAAGACTCATTCTGATTATAAGGTAACCACAGGAAAAAAACATCTCCTTTTAAACTGCCATGGTCATGTCATCTCCTAACCCCCACCAGCTTATCCCACTCTCCCACAAAGATCCTGCTAGCACTATTCATTTTAAGACAGAAGTCTTTTTGTGTTTGATTTTGAGACACCTACATATCTTGTGGTTAGAGCTTTCTACCTATTACAATAATCTTTTCAAATAACCTCCCTGACTCAGTAGGGATTTATTTTTGAATCTGTATGATGACATGACTTGGATGAGGACTGGGCTTCATCTACGGATGTACACCGTCCCCACCTTGATAATGATATTTAAACTCTCCTCTCCTGTCCAGAGATTCACGTATCTTTCCTCAAGTTCAACTCTTGAACCAGTGCTCCAGATAGCTAGCCTGCTGCAACATGGTACTTTGATATTTTCCAGCAAACAAATTTTTTCTTTGGCTCTTTGAGAATCACACCCTGACTCTTGAGTAGGAATATTTCCCAGCTATTCTGTGAGGCCTCTTCTACCTTCCCTTGACTCCTCCAGTGGAGATTACAGTGGGAATTTCCTTGGCTCATCACAAGGGAATACAGGCACACCTCATTCTCTCACACTTCACTTTATTGCACCTCACAAATACTGCATTTTTTTTTTTCAAATTAAAGGTTTGTAGCAATCCTGCATCAATCAAGTCTATTGGTACCATTTTTCCAACAGCATTTACTCACTTCATATACGTATTTCACATTACGGTAATTCTCCCAATATTTCTAACATTTTCATTATTGTTTTATTGTTACGGTAATCTTTGATCAGTGATCTTCTATGCTACTACTCTAATTATTTAAGGGCACCACAAACTGCACCCATATAACAAAATCGATAAATGTTTTCTGTGTTGACGGCTCCACCAACTAGACATTCCCCTGTGTCTCTTCTCCTCAGGCCCCTGTATTTCCTGAAACACAGCAACACTGAAATGAGGCGAATGAATAACCCTACAATGTTCCCTAAGTGTTCATGTGAAAGTAAGAGTCACAGATCTCTCACTTTAAATCAAAAGCTTGAAGTGATTAAGCTTAGTGAGGAAGGCATGTCAAAAGCTCAGACTGGCTGAAAGCTAGGCCTCTTGCACCAGTTAGCCAAGTTGTGAGTGCAAAGTGAAAGGAAATTAGAAGTGCTACTCCAGTGAAGATTCAAATGATAAGAAAGCACAACCACCTTATTGATGATATGGAAAAAGTTTTAATGGTCTAGATAGATCAAACCAGCCACAACATTCCCTTAAGCCAAAGCCTAATCCAGAGCAAGGCCCAAACTCTCTTCAATTCTATGAAGGCCGAGAGAAGTAAGGAAGCAGCAGAAGAGTTTGAAGCTGACAGAGGTTGGTGCATGAGATTTAAAGAAATAAGCCATCTCTGTAACAAAAAAGTGCAAGGTAAAGCAGCAAGTACTGATAAAGAAGCAGAAGCAAGTTATTCAAAAGGCCTAGCTAAGATAATTAAGGAACGTGGCTACACTAAACAACACATTTTCATTGTAAACAAAACAACCTTATATTGGAAAAAGATGCCCTCCAGAACTTCCACTGTTGGTGTGAGAAGTCAATTTCTGGTTTCAAATCGTCAAAGGACAGACTGACCCTCTTGTTAGGGGCTAATGCAGCTGGTGACTCTAGGTTGAAACCAATGCTCGTTCACCATCTGAAAATCCTAGGGTGCTTAAGAATTATACTAAATCTATTCTGCCTGCTCTGTAAATGGAACAGCAAAGCCTGGGTGACAACTCATTTGTTTATAACATGGTTTACTGAATGTTTTAAAACCACTGTTGAGACCCACTTCTCAGGGGAAAAAAAAAAAATACCTTTCAAAATATTACTGCTCGTTGACAATGCACCTGGTCACCCAAGAGGTCTGACGGAGATATCCACCAAGATTAATGCTGTTTTCATGCCTGCTAACACAACATCCATTCTGCAGCCCACAGAGCAAGAAGTAGTTTCAACTTTCAAGTCTTATTATTTAAGTAATATATTTTGTAAGGTTATAGCTATCACAGACAGTGATTCCTCTGATGAATCTGGGCAAAGTAAATTGAAAACCTTCTGGAAAGGATTCACCATTCTAGATGCCATTAAGAACATTTATGAATCATGGAAAAAGATCAAAATATCAACATTAACAAGAGTTTGGATTCCAACCCTTATGGATGACTTTTAGGGGTTCAAGACTTCAGCAGAGAAAGTAACTGCAGATGTGATGGAAATAACAAGAGAAATATAAGTGGAACCTAAAGATGTAACTGAATTGCTGCAATCTCACGGTAAAACCTGAACAGCTGAGAAGTTGCTTCTTACAGATGAGCAAAGAAAGTGGTTTCTTGAGATGGAATCCACTCCTGGTGAAGATGTGGTGAAGACTGTTGAAATGACAACAAAGGACTTAGAATATTACATCAACTTAGTTGATAAAGCTGCAGCAGGTTTTGAGAGGACTGACTTCAATTTTTTAAAGAAATTGTACTACAGGTAAAACGCTATCAAATGGCATCACATGCTACAGAGAAATCATTTGTGAAAGGAAGAGTCAATCGATGCAACAAACTTCACTGTTTCCTTAGTTTAAGAAATTGCCACAGCCACCCCAACCTTCAGCAACCACCAACCTGATCAGTCAGCAGCCATCAACATCAAGGCAAACCCTCCACCAGCAAAAAGATTACAACTTGATGAAAGCTCAGAATATGGTCAGCATTTTTTACCAATAAAAATTTTTAAATTTAGGCATATGTGTTGTTTCTCAGACATAATGCTAATGCACACTTAAAAGACTATACTACAGTGTAAACATAACTTTTGTATGAACTAGGAAACTAAAAAATTCACTTGACTTGCTTTGTTGCAATAGTCACTTAACTATGGGGGTCTGCAAACAAACCCACAGTATCTGCAAGGTACACTTGTACTCTTTCCCAGCTCCTTTGAATTCCTATTTCTGATTTAATCATTTAATCCCATAAGTAACTCTCATTCGGCTGAGCACCCTCCCTCTTCTCCCACTGACTGCGCGTTTCACCATTATAGCACTAATTCAGCTCAAGATCTTCAAAAATGGCAAAACTTTACTAAAGACAATTTAGAACTTCAACGTCCTCCTTGCAAAACTTGGGACCTCCCCAAACTGGCTCAGCTAAAACCTCTCCCTTCCCATCACCCTCTGCTCTTCCTTCATCCTCTTGACCACCCTCAATCTTCCTGCCAGCTCCCTTGGCTTCTTTATCCATCCTCCTTTAATAACCCAGTCTCCTCCAACCCTTTATATCTACCCTATCAGACCTTTCCCTTCTCACTCCAACTTCTTAACTCCCTTTAGTCACCTGAGATTTAAGGCTCCCTTTTCCCTACTAGAGACTCATTAGGGACTCTCAGGGACCTGTTTTAAAAATATGAATTGGAGGGGCACTTGGGTGGGTCAGTCAGTTAAGTGTCCAACTCTTGATTTCGGCTCAGGTCACGATTTCAGTGTCATGAGATAGAGCCCTGTGGTGGGCTCCACACTAGGCATGAAGTTTGCTTAGGATTCTCTCTCCCTCTCCCTCTGCTCCTCCCCCACCACTTGCGTGCACACTCTCTCTCGCTCTCTTAAAAAAAAAAAATTGAACTTGGAAGCACGCTGGATCTTTTATCCACTCAGATGAGCTCTGGAGACACCCAAAAAGCCCTTGGTCTTGAGTTCCTCACCCAAACTTTGGTCCACAGTCTCCACAAGATTACACATCAGGGCAACTTCATACTGACTGAGCAGGTAACCTCAACTTGCCCCATCTGCCAGAAACACAACCATGGTAAAAATATAAAGGAAGAATGAGAGCTTTCATATAAACTACCAGTGGATTGAAACTTTCAAACTGAAGCTATAGCCTCTCTATTTGTGTCGGTTTGTACGTTTTTATACATATAGATGTTTGTTGCAACTGTTGTTTTTAGGTGAAGAGGAAAGCAGGACAGACCAGGACAAGCCTAGAGGCCTAAGAAAGGGGCTTGTCTTTATCTCAAGGGCAACAGAAAAAGGTACTGAAGATGACCACTGGGAAAGATCGACCAGTGATGTGAAACAGATGTGGAGGAAGAAGATGGCAAGGCAGTAAAATCAGACAAATCCATAAGGACTTGCAGCACTCCAGGCAAGAGAGTGATCACTTAAACTAGGGTACCCATGGGTGACCGGGGGGGAGGGTCAGTGAATTCCTTAGGGGAGAGACTACTCTCAATTTCTCACTGTAGAAGTGAGCACAGATGTCTACAGAGGTCAACTGACCTCCCCAAAGTCCTACATCTAGACAGGACAGTGCACCTGGTGCTGAAGCTGTGTTCCCTGACTCCAGTACTAGAGGTATGGAGGGGTAAAGTCGGTCACCATGTCTTTCACACAGTACACTTAAATGTCCTTCTTATAATGATATGGCCAAGTTAATAACCAATATTAATCAAAATGTGAGCAATGGCACTCAAGTAGCCTGTTGAGGGAGCCCCATTAGGGAGACACACTCACCAAAACTTCTCTAATGCTTTATCTTCATAACAAAAACAACAAAGCCACCACATTTGCCTATAATATTTTATATTATTAAGATAGTTTAACATGTATGATTCCATTTGGTTTCCATGACTTCCCTGTGAGGGTTTTGGGTCAGGTGTCCCTACCTTGCTGATAATTAACAAAACAAAGACACAAAGAAATGACCTATCCATGGTCACAGAGCCAGTGAGTGAGGAACCTAGATTTCTTCTGGGTTCCATATTTTCTTACAAAAAACTGCTCAATCTGACATGTACCCACAGTGCTTTCCCATAACCACAATTCTACTCTTCCAGAATGATGCCAAAAATACCAATAGAATACAAGACAGTTATACAAATAATGATGACAATGATAGCAGCATACTTAGCAATTTACGTATAGTGTCTCATTTAATTTTTACAACCCTGTGAGGTAAGTTGTATCATTATGCCAATTTTACAGATGAAGAAATCAAGACTCAGAGATGTTAACTACCTAACTCAAGAGCATCCAATTGTTAAGTTTATGATGCAAAGAAAAAAATTCAATCCCAGGTCTGACTCCAAAGCTGGACTCCAACCACCAGCCCCAGTTCCCCACGTCTGGGTGCCTGAGGCTCTCAGCCACCTCTCATGTAGTCTGTATCATGTCAAACCTGAAATAAGCTTAGCAGGCAATAGTTTTCAATGAATCCTTTGTAATTTTTTTTAAACTTTTATTTATGCAGAGTAAGTAAATCGAAGTACAGCTGACACACAACGTTACATTAGTTTCAGGTGTACAACATAATCCCAAAAATCTATTCATTATGCTACACTCACCACAAGTGTAGTTACATCTGTCACTACAGAATGCTATTACAATACTATAATGTATGTTTTTTAATGTAACTTGTTATATGCATATAAAATATTTTTCCTACCTCCAGATGGTATTACCAATTATAACTTTAGATTATATAATCCCTTAAAGGAGTTCTATTCTAATTGGCTTGAAAGTAAAAACTTGTTCATACTAATTAAATATTCCTAAGATTTCCAGAAATTAAGGAAATTAAACTTCTACTTTCAAAAGTATTTTTTATAGAAACTAAACCAAGTATTTTAAGAATCCAAGGTAACAAACATTTAAGTAAATCTTTGGCAAATGAGACCAGTTCAATATTGTTTTTTTTTTAAATATGCTTTTTGTTTTGTTTTGTTTTTTGGGGGTTTTTTTTAGATTTTATTTATTTATTCGACAGAGATAGAGACAGCCAGCGAGAGAGGAAACACAAGCAGGGGGAGTGGGAGAGGAAGAAGCAGGCTCATAGCGGAGGAGCCTGATGTGGGGCTCGATCCCATAACGTCGGGATCACACCCTGAGCCGAAGGCAGATGCTTAACCGCTGAGCCACCCAGGCGCCCCTCGATATTGTTGTTTTAATAAAAAAAAAGCTGTCTTCTGAGTTATCGACATGAAATTAAGATAAGTATACATTTTTATTCAACCTGGCTATGTTCTTTCTAAATTTTTACAGGTTTACTGAGAGAATAAACTAGCATTATACCTATATTTGTATTTACCCAAGTTGAATCACTATTCTGACGAACATTTCAGTAGTAACTATGTTTTGTAATAAGCCAACTTGAAGATAGTTTCCAAAATCTTTTAGTCACTTAAAACCTAAGAACTGGAGTGCCTACGTGGCTCAGTCAGTTAAGTGTCTGCCTTTAGCTCAGGTCATGATCCCAGACCCTGGGACTGAGCCCCACATCAGGCTCCCTGTTCACTGGGGAGCCTGCTTCTCCCTCTCCCTCTCCCCTCCACTTGCGCATGCTCTCTCAAATAAATAAAATCTTTAAAAAAAAAAAAAGCCTAAGAATTATGGTAAATTAATTCATGGATATTTATTAAATACCAAGTCATTTCTAATTAAGACATAACAATAAAGCATAAGCATTTCAATTTTATACAGTTTTTTTCCTCTTATTTTTATGGTACCAACCAGCTATACATATTTCAGTTTATTTGTAGGCATATTCATTTTTGCCATATTGAGAAGTGTACAACTATAAAAAGTTGTAAGAGGTATATTCATAAGCTCTGTCAGTCTACAGGAAAATGATGGTGCATGACAGTTCAGTTATGCAATTCCATTTTCTCTGTAAAATAGCAGTAATTTATATGTCATAATTTTATATTTAAATGAGACTCTACTAGGAGAATGATGACAGAAAAGAACAACTCTGTATAGGGGTATGCAAAATGTGTTTTTATTAAGAAAATCATCCCAAAGTAAAATGACTATTGTTTCAGAACAGAAAGAGCAAGATGCAGGACAAAACCTGAATGGATATAAAACATTATAAATAGGGGCGCCTGGGTGGCACAGCGGTTAAGCGTCTGCCTTCAGCTCAGGGCGTGATCCCGGCGTTATGGGATCGAGTCCCACATCGGGCTCCTCTGCTATGAGCCTGCTTCTTCCTCTCCCACTCCCCCTGCTTGTGTTCCCTCTCTCGCTGGCTGTCTCTATCTCTGTCGAATAAATAAATAAAATCTTTAAAAAAAAAAAAAGTTTATGGGGCGCCTGGGTGGCACAGCGGTTAAGCGCCTGCCTTCGGCTCAGGGTGTGATCCCAGCGTTACCGGATCGAGCCCCACATCAGGCTCCTCCGCTGGGAGCCTGCTTCTTCCTCTCCCACTCCCCCTGCTTGTGTTCCCTCTCTCGCTGGCTGTATCTCTGTCAAATAAATAAATAAAATCTAAAAAAAAAATTAAATAAAAAAATTAAAAAAATAAAAGTTTATGAAAAAAAATTTTTTGTTGTGGTCAAAGCTGGCTAAGAGCTGATGCATTTATTTTCTAAGAGTTTTGAAAAGTGCTATAGTATCAAATATTGTTACTTGCACAAAACAAAAATTCGATCTTCTATTAAAATGACAAAACTTCCTTGAGTCATTGGTCTGCTCTTAATATTAAGAGGTTATAAGGGGCACCTGGGTGGTGCAGTCAGTTAAGTGTCCGCTCCTGGTTTTGGCTCAGGTCATGATCTCAGGGTTTTGAGATGGAGTCTCACACCAGGCTCCACGTGGAGTCTGCTTGAGATTCTCTCTCCCTCTCCCACTTGTGCTCTCTAAAATAAATAAATAAATCTTAAATGAGTAAAGGTTATAAAAGGTTTTTCTTTGCCTTCTGAGTAATCTCCCTAAAAGGCAAAAACTCTGTGTCTTACCAGAATTTCCTATGCTTGAAATTGACTTTATCATAGCTTGATTATTTAAAAAAAAAAAAAAAAAGTCGTCTCACTTTTGAAAGAGCAATGGTTCATCGTGTGCCTTCCTATGTTTACTTTAAATAAAATTTTTTGACACTTTGGTAAAATAGGTAGCCAAGTACTTCTTCTCACTGACCCATGACCCTATTTAACCAAATGTTCAAATCTCTAAATCTCCTTACAACTTCTGACATTCTGCCTTTTCAAAATCAAATCCTAAATGATATATTTTGCCCCTATGACTATCTTTGAAATTTCCCAAAGGGTTCCTGGGAATTCACAAAGAATTTCTTCTTTCACCTTATAAAGAGAGGTATTAAAAATAATTAGATTGGGGTGCCTCGGTGGCTCAAATGGTTAAACGTCTGCCTTCAGCACAGGTCATGATCCCAGGGTCCTGGGACTGAACCGTGCATGGGGCTCCCTGTTCAATGGGGAGTCTGCTTCTCCCTCTCCCCCCACTTGTGCTCTCTCTCAAATAAATAAATAAAATCTTTAAAAATAATAATAATAATTAGGTTACTTGATCAATGTTATGATTTGCATGGGAAGCACTGTCAAAATCAGAAGTGATGCTTACCCTCCCTAGGTTAAATCTATATGAGTAAAATATTATTTCTGAAGTTACATAAAATCTAGAAATTGATCAATACTCTCACCGTCCATGATATGTTTCTATTTATCAGGAGTCCTGGTGCTGCTTTGCCTAATATTAGATAACAATATTGTGTATAATCAGTGATAATTTCAGTTATGTGTATTTTTTTTTATGTTAACTTGGTCATATACAGTATATCTCAATACACTATATTCTACTAGATAGGCCAGTGTTTCTCAATCAGAATTCTCATCACTTACTTATGGAATTTTATTATACAAATGTTTAGGACTTATTCCAGACTTACTAAAATTTTTTACTTAATAATCTTGATATATTCTTTTTGTTGTTTTTGGTTCCCTTCCCACCCTGTTCCACCACCACCCCTTCCTAATCTTGATATATTCTTGATGTGCTCTAACTATATGTTTGATGGAACATGTGGCTCAGGATTATTATATATTTTATACACATAAATTAGATGTAATATCCATTCTTTAAAATAAGGTTAGGGGCGCCTGGGTGGCACAGCGGTTGAGCGTCTGCCTTCGGCTCAGGGCGTGATCCCGGCGTTATGGGATCGAGCCCCACATCAGGCTCTTCTGCTGTGAGCCTGCTTCTTCCTCTCCCACTCCCCCTGCTTGTGTTCCCTCTCTCACTGGCTGTCTCTATCTCTGTCAGATAAAAATAAAATAAAATCTTTAAAAAAATAAATAAATAAAATAAAATAAAATAAGGTTAATTATTATGCTTATATTTTATCTAAAACTTTTTTGAATTGACCAGACTTTGGTTTGCATGCCACAAAATAACCAAATTTCCTCATCATTTGCATTATATTTTATAACAAACTCTCATCAGATCTTTCACTTTTAAAATTATAAGTAGTGGGGCACCTGGCTGGCTCAGTTTGTAGAGCAGGTGACTCCTGATCTCAGGGTCATGAGTTTGAGCCCCACACTGGGCATGGAAATTACTTCATTTAAAAATTAATTAATTGGGGCGCCTGGGTGGCTCAGTCGTTAATCCTCTGCCTTGGGTCAGGGCGTGATCCCAGGGTTCTGGGATCGAGCCCCACATTGGGAGCCTGCTTCTTCCTCTCCCATTCCCCTGTGTTCCTTCTCTCGCTGGCTGTCTCTCTCTCTCTGTCAAATAAATAAATAAAAATCATAAAAATAAAATAAAAATTAATTAATTAACCAATTAATTTACATATCAAGAGTAAGTTAATCACCACCATTTTAAGTCTTTTGTCATCTACAGATAAATTTTTTTTTTTTATTCTGATGCTTCTCTGAAAGTGCTAGTAAATCAGCTATAAGCCACAGTGCTCATCTTCAACAAAAAAAGGACTATACCGGTACTCTTGGGCTTCCGATGGCATCACTTAAAGAACTTTGAGACTATACGAGTGAACTAAGTCAGGATTTCCAAGAAGCTAATGGAGAAGCAGATAGATTCGTAAGACTACTAACCCAAGATCTAACAGAATGAGAATTAACAGGACAGAATAAACTGATGAAGGATGATTACAAGTTTTATTTAAGATACTGTGATGCTTTAATGTTCCATTTTCTGGATATAAAGAACACTTTTCTTTTTTCTTTTACGTTATCTGTAACTCGTTAATGATTTAAAGCAGACTATGCTTTCGTAAACAGAAATAAAACATTTTTTTCTCCCTGACTCTTCCATCATTCAAAAACTTTTACTGTGTATTCTTATTTTCACAGCAATATAAGTATTTGCACAGGTTCAATAAGAATCTGTCCCCTAGGTGGAAACATTGGTTACGCAACCGAGGCTTTGACTGGAATGCCATATTTGAAAGCAGTGCTCATTTAATTTAATATGACCAGACAGTTTTAAGGAGCTATGGCTGACTTCATGAAGCCAGCACTCACAGTTCTCTTAGGAAAACTAGACTGGTACCTGGCCGAATTCCCAGCCTCACAGATGAAGTAAGCAAGATCACTTCCAGGCACGCCCAGGAACTCTAGGATATGTCTGAGAACTTCAAGAATTCACCAGAATCTATAGGTACTGCAAGTGAAACCTGATAGTGAATTCTTGACTTGGCTTCCTTGGCTTCAAGAGGTTTTTTTAAAAGTGAAATCCAGGGGCATCTGGGAGGTGCAGTCAGTTAAGCATCCAACTCTTGGTTTTGGCTTAGGTTGTGATGTCAGGGTCATGAGATCAAGCACTGTGTGGGCTCCTTGCTCAATATGAAGTCTGCTTGGGTTTCTCTCAAGGAAGGAGGGGAACTCTTTCTCTTTCTCAAATAAATAAATAAACCTTTAAAAAAAATGTGAAATCCAAAATAAACTATTGAGACTACACCAAAATAAAGTGCTTTTGCACAGCAAAGGAAACATCAACAAAACAAAAAAGGCAACCTACTGAATGGGAGAAGATATTTGCAAATCATTTATCTGATGAGGGATTAATATCCAAAATATATAACAAACTTGTACCAGTCAAAATGATAAGTATTAAAAAGACAAGAAACAACAAGTGTTGGCAAGGATGTGGGAAAAGAAGAATATCATGCACTATTTGTGGGAATGTAAACTGGTGCAACCATTGCGGAAAATACCATGGAGGTTCCCCAAAAAATTAAAAATAAAAATACCATATGATCCAGTAATTTCACTGCTGGGTATTTACCCAAAGAAAACAAAAGCATTAATGCGAAAAGATATATGCACCCTTATGTTTACTGCAGCATAATTTACAATAGCCAAAATATGGAAGCAACCCAAGTAACCCTCAATGGATGAAGATGTGGCATGCATGCGCGTACACACGCACACACACACACACACAAAATGGACTATTACTCTACCATAAAAAAAAATGAAATCTTGCTATCTTTGACAACATAGATGGACCTAGAGGGTATTACGCTAAATGAAAGAAGTCAGGCAAAGACACATACCATATGATTTTACTTATATGTGGAATCTAAAAAATAAATTTTAAAAACCAGACTATTAAATACAAAAAACAAGTTGGTGGTTGCCAAAGGGAAGGTGGGTGAGGGGACGGGAAAAAATGAAGGAGATTAAAAGGTACAAACTCCCACTTATAAAATAAATAAGTCACAGAGGTGATAAGTACAGCACAGGGAATATAGCCAATAATATTGTAGTAACACTGTAGTGACAGAGGATGACTACACTTATCATGACGGAATTGTCAAAATCACTATTTGGTGTACACCTGAAACTAAGATAACATGGCATGTCAATTATACTTCAACAATAATTTTTTTCAAGTCCAATCCAAGATTCCTTATAAAAATATTCAGCAAGGCAACTCACAAAGCCTATACCTACATAAATAATTGGGTCATATCTAATGATATCAACTTCACAATGACTCTTATTCTACCCTGTTAGGGACTGAATGTTTGTGTTCCCCAAAATTCTTATGTTGAAACCCTACCCCCACTATGTGACGGTATTAGGAGGTAAGGCCTTTGGGGAATAATTAGCCCTCCTTACATGAGGTCATGAGGGTGGAAAAAAAGGGGGGGGTGGGAGGGGCACCTAGGTGGCTCAGTCGTTAAGCGTCTGCCTTCGGCCCAGGGCGTGATCCCAGGGTCCTGGGATCAAGCCCCGCATCAGGCTCCCTGCTCTACTGGGAGCCTGCTTCTTCCTCTCCCACTCCCCCTGCTTGTGTTTGCTCTCTCGCTGTGTCTCTCTGTCAAATAAATAAAATCTTAAAAAAAAAAAAAAAGTGGGGGGGTGGGAGCATAAGGGTAGAGTCCTCACAAATGGGATTAGTACCCTTTTAAGAGCCAAGAGCTTATTTCCTCTCTCTTGCTATCCACCCTGTGAGGATACAGAGAGAGGTCAGTAGTCTGCCACCCAGAGAGGATCCTCACCAGAAACTGTCCATGCTGGCACCCTGATCTTGGGCTTCCAGCCTCCAGAACTGTGAGAAATAAATTTCTGTTGTTTATAAGCCATCCGGTCTATACTATTTTTGTTATAGCAAAAAGCTGTAAGCCTCAACTGATGAAAACATACCCCTAACAGTGAAAAATTTTGTTTTAAACAGGGGAACTGACCAAGTGCTCACAATCGTTCATTACTTATCCACTCATGTGGCTTGACCAAACTTAGTAAGACTCTTCTCGTTTCCCACAAGCCCCTAAACTTTGGCTTGCCCTAAGTTTAAGCAGGTAGATGCAGAACTACTTCCCTTAACAGGTCATTCCAAGTATCAGCTGACCACAGGGGAAAACATGATCATGTAACCTGCTTACCCCAACCCTCCTGACTCACCCCCGTACAAAGTTCCTGCTGGCCCTGCTTAGCCTTCTCTATAAAAGTTTTTTTGTGTTTGATTTTGAGATACTTGCAGATCTTTCAGTCAGAGCACTCTCCCTATTTTAATAATCATTTTGAATAGTCTCTCCTTATCTAAATCCAGACTGGTTTTTATTTAACAGTATTATGACAAACCACCTATTCGCAAACTCCAAAGCAACACTGACATTTATTTTCCTCTATTAAAAATGACTGGTATCATTTCCAAAACTGTAATAAGGCCCAGGTAAAATTAGGTACATACAGAAAGCACTGCATGTGAAATTACTGTAGAGTACCAGCAACCTAGCCTTCAGTTAGTCATTCACCTTTCTACTTTATAAAATGAAGAATTTGGCCCAGGTAATTGTTAATACCCCTTCTATCCTATTAATCTAATATGAATTTGGTAAAAAAGTTTAACTGAGACAGTGTTCTATGTAGTCAATACACAGAAATGAGGTGCTGCTGAACTGAGTGCTTCTCCAGCAGAAAAACAAGATTTTTTTCATGTCTATTTCTATAACTTCAAAAAGAGATTTCGGAAATAATTTCTGAAGATAAAGATACCAATGATCAAACCCACACTCATTTAAAAGTGCTTCATATATCCACACAATGGAGTATTATTCAGCCATAAAAAGGAAGGACATATTGATATGTGCTATAAACATGAACAAACCTTGAAAACATTATGCCAAGTGAAAGTCATACACAAATGGCCACGTATTGTATGATTCCATTTATATGAAATGTTCAGAACAGGCAAATCCATAGAGACAGGAAAGTAGACTAGTTGTTACCAAAGGCTGGGGGAAGGGGAAATGAAAAGTGACTGCTAAGGGGTACAGGATTTCTTTTTGGGGTGATGAAAATGTTCTGGAATTAGACAGTAGTGATGGCTGTACAACCCTGTGAATATACTAAAACCCACTGAACTGGACACTTTAAAACAGAGAACTTTATGGTATGTGAATTATATCTGTTTTTCTAAAAAACTGGGTTAAAAAAGTACTTGAGCATGTAATTATATTACCAATGCAACAGTTACATCCTAAAACCAGAAAATGCATTACATAGTCCACATTTCAAATTCAGTCTCAGATATAAACACACTGATTTATTTCTGATTAGTTTTCTCTATCTCATCTATGCTAAAAAAAAATTATAGTAGCTACAAATTTATACCACGTCTAATAAACAATTTGAGACAAAACACAAAATGAAGCTCCAAACAGACTGTATAAATGTCAAAAAAATTCACATCTTCTAATATTGCTTTAAATGTAAAATTTAGAATATTTAATATATGCAAAGCTCTGGTTCATGATGGTATATGAAGGGAAAAAAAATCTACTCTTGAAACACTTTATATCTAACAAAGAGCTGTTGTCTTCACTGGCATAAATCATGAAACTAACGAATAAAGACCATATAACAGTGTAGCTAAGAGTTCATGTTAATGAAGTGCCGATGTAGCTTTCTCAGACTTGCAAAATACAGAATCTTGAAAGTGGATATATGGATACACTTAAATTACACCTCCAATAAAGCTGGCCAATAATGAGAAAGACTCTCATACCTATATCCTGTACTTGATGCGATTTTGGTCTAAGTGATAAAGTGATGACTAACCAAGGCCATCAGAGAAAAATGGCTTCCTGGCCAAACAAACATAATTTGATAAAGGTACAGTTTTCCATTATCTGAATGACTACTTTCTTGAAAAACAGGACTGCTGCAAATCATATTCACCTCTGCACTTTTATTTTTACTGAGAATATAATCAATAACTTTAGGCCTAATGTCAATTTATAACTTAAAAATTCACTTAATAAATTTTTTTGCCAAAAAATATGATTTCACTTTGCATCCCCAATCTCCTGGCCCTTCCAAGCAAGATATCACAGAAATAAAAATTAGGAAGTTATGGGGCACCTGGGTGGCTCAGTCGTGTAAGTGTCTGCCTTCAGCTCAGGACATGATCCCAGGGTCCTGGAACCAAATCCCATGTCAGGCTCTCAGCTCAGCGGGGAGCATACTTCTCCCTCTCTCCTTCTGCTCCTTGTGTGTGTGCTCTCTCTCTCAAATAAATAAAATCTTTTATAAAAAAAAAAAAAAAATTAGCAAGTTACATTACAGCTAAGAGGATCATAGCACTGAAGTACCAATAATTTTCACAAAATAGAGCCCAGGCACATTTTAATATTTTCCTGTCTCACATCTGAATGTCCTGAACTATTTGTGAGGATAGTCACTGCCACAAATAACACAAGTTTGAGAAACCAAGCATATGCTAATAATATCAAATGACACTATTTTCCTTGTATTTATGATGAATTATATTTTAAATTAGTAATTTCAAGGGCAAATATCCAAATCTTAGGTTATCTGATCTACATATTTGACTTTATTTCAAAGTTATTCACATGGAGGTGTTCTATTCATTAAGACAAGCTCATTTTACAGAATATACATAAAAACTCTCATACAAAGAGTTAAACATGCAATGCAGGAATTCAGTATAACATGTTTTTTAAAGATTTTATTTATTTATTTGACAGAGATAGAGAGATAGAGACAGCCAGCGAGACAGGGAACACAAGCAGGGGGAGTGGGAGAGGAAGAAGCAGGCTTCCAGCAGAGGAGCCTGATGTGGGGCTCAATCCCAGAACGCTGGGATCACGCCCTGAGCCGAAGGCAGACGCTTAACGACTGCACCACCTGGGCGCCCCTGGAGAATTCAGTATAACATTTACCTATCCTGCAGGGAAAAGTCTATCAACTGAATAATTTTAACTGTTGTAATGAAATATTACAATAAAAATTTTTCTCAATTAAACAATGTTTTGAGAAAATTATTTTGCCCACACTTAACTCTTAAATAAGTAAGTATCACAATCAACTGTACTATTTATCCTCTAGCTTATTTATAATACTCACCTAAAACAGTGTTAAGGCTCCAATCCTTTAAGGTAAAATAAATTTTATTTTGTAGCCATTTTAGTTATATAAAATAAAACAATATATCAGAAGTGGGGTGCCTAGCTGGCTCAGATGATGGAGCATGTGACTCTTGATCTCTGGATCGTGAGTTTGAGCCCCACGTTGGGAGTAAAGATTACCTTAAAAAAACAAAAACTTAAAAAAATATATCAGAAGTTAAAGTACTTCGTGGAGCTTTCACTTTGGTTGCAGAAGAGTCAAAAAAGTTCAAAAACCACTGGCCTAAAACTATTGACTCCCTATAACAGTGCTTGACACTTAAATGTTTTACTAGTCTTTCCTGAGCATTAATATTTCTTTTAACTTAGCCATCTTACTATCAGCAACCATTTATTCAGGGTCTACTACTGACTATACACTATACTCTCCCTTTGCAAATATTATCTCCCATCAGTTCTCATAAAAATCTTGTAAGGTATTATCCCTATATAACAGAAGAGGATGCTAAAGCTAAGTAATTTTTCCAAGATTACATAACGTAATAGAAGATCTGAACTTGGTTTATCAATAAAGCCCGTACCTTCCTGTCATAGTGCCCCACTTTACAATCTTCCTTGAATATAAACCTGTAATGAAACTTCCATGATGAGATTGAATCTTCTCAAGAAAATTTACCCATGACCTAAACAGGTTACTGTGTTACTTGTTTTTCCGAGATGTTTAAATTTTAAGCTCACATTTATATACCCTCCACACAATCTTCTTTGATACTCAAAAAAGACAGTTATTTCTGATAGCTAAAGCACGTATACCCTCCACACATCTTTGATATTCAAAAGACAGTCATTTCTGGGGCGCCTAGGTGGCACAGCGGTTAAGCGTCTGCCTTCGGCTCAGGGCGTGATCCCAGCGTTATGGGATCGAGCTCCACATCAGGCTCCTCCATCAGGCTCCTCCGCTATGAGCCTGCTTCTTCCTCTCCCACTCCCCCTGCTTGTGTTTCCTCTCTCGCTGGCTGTCTCTATCTCTGTCGAATAAATAAATAAAATCTTTAAAAAAAAAAAAAAAGACAGTCATTTCTGATAGCCAAAGCACATACAACTGTATGGAAGAATACTTCAGTTCAGCAAATGGAAAAACCTCCAATTAAAGCAAAACAAAAAAGTCTCTGAGAAACCAAACCATGGGAAATTAGTTAGGCCTCATGATAACAATGAGCCGAAACCTTACACACAACCAACCAAATTATTCCCTAGCCAGACGAGCAAACCTAAACAAGTAAGTAGGAATGAAAGTAGCAAATTCAACTGCGTGAAATTATCATCAAATACCAATCACATTAATCAACCTCATGCTCAACGGGTCATTCAGTCCAGCTCTCTCCAAGTGTGTTGCTTGGATCAAAGGTTTAGCAGAATGTTAAAAGGATTTATGGAAAAAATACCAAGTTTGGGAAACAGTGAGTTAAACAAAACTAAAATTGGTCTACTTCACATTCTCTCAGAGCCCTTAACATGCTAATGTGAATTATGCGTCTCCAAAGGGATTCTTCATCCTCACACAAATAAGGTGTACAGAGTTAATTAAGTGACTTATCCAAGGTCACAACACAGATAGCTAACGGCAAACTCAGAATCAGAATCTAATTCTCCTGATTCCCACTTCAAAATTCATTCTACCTCCTAGAGATTCTATATTTGATATTAAAGAAAAAGCCTTTCCAAGGACCACTTCTACAAAACATAAGATGGAAAACACTAGTGGCTTGTCTGTACAGTACTTTCCACCATCCCACCAAAACTAATATACTTTTTTGAAAACTAAGTAGCAGAAAATGTTTATGAAACAACAAAACCTCCTCAACCTGAGACAAAGTATTTGCAGATTATACACATAATCGAATGCCAAAATTCGTATTCTTATAAAAATATTTCCTCTAGGAAATCAGAGATATAATCTTTTCTAATCAGTACCTGGATGGAACTAAAAGAATAGTAAGGAAGACAACCCAGATTGTTAGGGACATGCCTATTTTGCTCACCACTATAATATCAGAGCTTGATATACAAGAGGTATTCCAAACATATTTGCTGAAAGAATGAACAATAAATCCCTACCATTAATAAATTCCTACCAATAAATCCCTAGTATCCCTCTACCATTAATTAGCTGTAGGAGCTTGATCAAATTATAATCTCTCTGAATCTGAATATCCCCACTTGCAAATGAAGCTATTAGACCAGAATGATCAAGATCTCTTCTACCTGTAAGAATTTGTAAATCTTGGGGCGCCTGGGTGGCACAGCGGTTAAGCATCTGCCTTCGGCTCAGGGCGTGATCCCGGCGTTGTGGGATCGAGCCCCACATCAGGCTCTTCCACTATGAGCCTGCTTCTTCCTCTCCCACTCCCCCTGCTTGTGTTCCCTCTCTCACTGGCTGTCTCTATCTCTGTCAAATAAATAAATAAAATCTTTAAAAACAAAAAAAAAAAAAAAGAATTTGTAAATCTTATACAAATATCAAATTCCTAGCATTTGAAAATATGTCCACAATAAAAAATTACAACAAAAATAACATTAGCAAATCACTGATATTCATCATTTCATTTAATATGCCCATTGAACATGCAAATCAGATCAATATTACTACCTACATTTTACAGGTAAAGAAACTGAGGCCCAGAGAAACTGACTAGACCAGAATCACAAAGCAATTAAGTAGAGAAGCACAAACTTTGAACCCAAGATTTTAGTGTCAAAATCCCCAAATCTTTCCATTACACTTTGTCCTCCCATGGTAGGGATAGGGATGCAGCCCAGATGATGACAGCATTATTCCCTGGCCTTCAGATATTGATTTAACAGCACTACAGGACAAAAGGTCTCCCAAAGTCTCTTATCATCCCATCATCCCAATGTTAACTTCTCAATGTTAACAACTCTGTGGAAAAAAAAATTATTTTAATGGAACAAATTAATCACATTTTTCTCCTTAAGGGTCTAAGATTAACTACTGCCACTATTATAACAGAGAATGACATTATCGAAGAATGAAAAGAACCTAAAATATGAATAAAAATCTTTCACATCAAAATACCATTTTAGTTCAAATAATATGTACTCAGTCAAGTACTGTTAAATTCAAAGACCACCTTAAACCATTAGTATGCTACATTTAAAATGAGAGGTCTACTTACGCAAACTTTGCTATGAAAGATGAGGCAGTTTAAACTATTAACTCTTTAAGTCTTGTTACATAACACCATACTTCAAATTAATACTTCAAGTGCAACTTTTCGAAACTCCAGGAAGGAACAAACCCAACTCTAGGCTCAAATTTGGTGTTAAAATTTACAAATGGCATTTATCACACTCTTACCCTCCAAGAAACACAACTGGGAAACCAGAAGTATCCCAGGTTATGGACTTAGATTTCCTCAAGACTTTAACCAATCAGCTGACTCTCATAATTAACTCTACTAACTTTCTATCTAAAAAATGGACATATTCTTATGTCAAATACGTTCCTCACAGATATCGCAAAAAACCCTTTCGACAAAGAATATACTATAATGAAATAAACATACACTTATTAAACCTCTCAAGGACACAACACTGCATTAAATTATCTGCCAAGAAAATTAAGTGAGCACTATCTTTAAGGGGTTACATATGAAAATGGTTTGGAATATGCTTACAGTGAGTCATAATTATTAAGCATACGTAGATATAACATGCAAACGTAATAATCCTACAGAAGAGTAACTAAAGAAAAAAAATTCCTCCTCCTCCAAAAAAAAAAAAAAAAGTCAATCGCATTCATCCAAAACAAATATACACACACAGAAATGGCATATTGGGCTCATTTGTGCAAGATCTCGTGCCCCGTAAACTTTAGCAAGTTTTGGAAGCTTAACAAAAGTTTAGCTTGTTAAATTAAGAGTTAAAAATCTCCATAGACTCAAGAGGTCTTATACCTGAAAAGAATTTACCAAGAACACAAAAGAGAATTTTAACAAAACCAAAGCCAGAAAGCCACTGCAATCAATCCATACTTAAACGCCTCTGCTGGTAAATGCTCAAAAGCACCAGACTCATCACCACTTCAAAACTGGTAAGTTTGAGAAGAGCTGCTGAAATCTTGCGGGCCAATCAAAAACCTTAGTGAACTGTCACAAAATAAAAGTCACAGTGTATGTGACAGCTTTACAGGCCAATTCAAAAAACCACAGGGCCATCGAATATATGCGATTCTCCGAGCAAATTATCTAGGATAGCCCATGGTATTTACCAAAGTGCAAGCAGTCCCCAGGGGAGCGCAGCAAATGATAACTTAGGTCCCAGGACAGGCTCCTCTTCACACAAGGATGACTTTCCTACTTACTGCCAACTGTACACTTGCGTGCTCCGAAAATAGGGGCAAGTCCTGAATACCAGGGGTTACAAGGGCAACGTTTCTATTTTATTATGGGCTCAAGCTCAGAAGAATCCCAATGCTGAAACTCTCGACCTATAACCTCGGAGTCACTTTCCAACTGTGCTCTCACCCAGGATCATTATATCCCCAACGGAAGCCAATGATTAGTAGTAACAAGGCCTGGAAAAATAGTAAGAAGGCTCGAAAAGTTCACGTAAGAGACACGGAAAAGGTGGGGGCTTCGAGAGAGGAGACCAACCTTAAAGCATCTTGGGCTCAAACATTTTAAAAAACAAAATACATACAAAGACCCTTCACCCAGAGGACTCCTGGCAAAAACAGACACACGGACCCTCAGTCATTGCGACAGAATGGGGCTCCAGGGGTTCACCAAGACAAGCAGCCCGGATTGAGGCTCCGACTTGTCCAGGGAAGGTCCGGAACCCTGGGAAGGGGTCTGCATTGTGGCCAGGCGGAGCGCACAGCCCCTTCTCCCGGGCCCCTCTCTCTCTCCTTCCCCACGACCAGGCCTCTCCTGGCTCCTCTTCCCCCTTCTCCTCCCTCCCTCCCCCTCCCCCCAGTCACACACAAAACAAGGACACCTCCCCCCCAAATCCCACCAACTTTCGCGCCCCCCCTTCCCACCTCTCAGGAGCGCACAGAAACTGCAGGCCAGGAGGCTCCTCAGGACGGCCCCCATCTTCCCTTCTCGCGTTCTCTTCTCTCACCGGCGAGGGGCTGCCAGAAGAGGGGGAGGCGAGGAGCCGGGGCGGCCGCCGCAGCGGCAGGGCTGCACGCTCATGCTTCCCAGCTTTCCAGAGAGAGAAGAAAGAAAGGGGCACGTCAGGGCTCCGCGCGCGCCGCCGCCGCCGCCGCCCTCTCTACCGCGCCGCTCTGCCGGGGGCTCGCGCGACGCCAGCGTCTGCTTCCATCCCGCCGCCTCCTCCCCCGGCGCCCCGCTTCCCCCGCGCTGCTCCTCATTCAGCCTCTTCCTCTCACGCAGCGGCGCAGGGATACCGCGGTCCCGCCGCCGCCGCCACGGGTCGCCGCGAAGGTCTCCCTGCGCGCGGGCGAGCACCTCCCTCGGCACCGCCTCCCGTGCAGCTACGAAAGAAAGTGGGGGACCGCGCGCACGGCCTCTGCTTGGAGACCCCGGGAGATCCGCCAGGAAAGCAGAGGCGAGCTGGAGGGAAAAGGCCTCCCGCCGGCGCATTCCTATGGGATTCTTTCCTGGGCCGGCCGCTGAGGCCCTCCCCGCGGAGGGCGTGAAGCGACGTCGAACAACATCGGCCCGGCGTGGTCGGGACTACTTTCTGCGGCTCGGCCGGGCCGCCGCCTGCTCCGCTCTTTGTGCGGTCGCCGCCGGCCGAGCCAGGTGGAGGTCCGGGCACCCGCTGGCTGACACCTGGGCCGGGGATGGGGGAGGCGGCCGGCGGAGCTGCAGGCCGTGCGCGCGGAGCCGCGCGGGTGCCGACGCGGGGCGATGAGCTCAGTCTTCGGGCTTGGAAAGGGGCTTAAGCTTTTATCTTTTAGGGAAAATAAAGACGAATGCTGCCTACACCAGCTTTAAACGTGATACGGTGAAGGATGTTCAAACGCCAACTCAAAGCAGAGATTTTCCTTTTCTCCTGGCTTTGCAGAATTACAGACTGTCCCCAGAATTAGGTCCAACAAGGACTAAAGATTTTTAAACTGGCAGGTAAAATTCCAAGATAAATGCGTCAGCACCTAAGACAGAGCAAAGGGACAGTTGGTAAGGACTGTGTTTTGGATTTTACAAGTTGCGATTGTAGATGTGTTTGGCATTTTCGATTAGCTCTCAGCTTGAGGAGGAAAAGATTCACCAGAATCTCTGACTGGTTTTGCACAGCCTCTGCTGCTTTTGATGCACTGGGCTGCCAGGTGTAACAGCCCATACACCCCCCTGAAAAGAAGTGGCAGCTTCAGCCTAGGAAGAAACTCCAGCCAGAGTTAGCCCTAATGGAGCCGTCAGGTGCATTCTGTCCAGCTGTCACAGGCCCTTACCTGGAGCAGATGGGCGGGGATAGTGGAGCAACTCCCACAATGTTACTAATACCGCAGTCCCCCCTTATCTACAAGGGGGATGCCTCCAAGACCTCCAGTGGATGCCTGAAACCATGGGTAGTACCCAACCGTGTATATACTGTTTTTACCTAGGCATACATACTGAAGATGAAGTAAAATTTATAAATTAGGCACAGTAAGAGATTAACAACAATAACAATAAAATAGAACAATTACAACAATATATAATAGAAGTTATGTGACTGTGGTCTCTCAAACTATCTTATTGTACTGTACTCACACTTCTTGTGATGATGTGGAATGATGAAATGTCTCCATGAGAGATGAAGTAAGGTGAAATGATGGCGGCTTTGTGACTTAGCCTTAGGCTACAATTGATCTTTTGACAACAGTCAGAAGAATCCTGTACTTCCCAACTGTGGTTGACCTCGGGTAAATGAAACCGCAGAAAGCAAAACCTCAGATAAGGGGGCACTACCGTACCTCAGTGACATTGGAGTTCACTCAGTGCTTGCACACACATCATCCCATTGGATGCTCAAAGCTAGCCTAGAGTGAGGCAGGTTTTGTTACTTATTATCCTCATTGCACAGAGGAGAAAAATGAGGGGTTCAATGACTTGCCAAGGCCACTCAAGTCGTGAATAGCAGGACTCGAACCCAGACCAGGTTTTTCAACTTCAGATAATGCTTCTTCCAAGAAATGCGTGCTGAGCCAAGGTGATACATGTCTGTTAAAAGACAGAGGGCGGGGCGCCTGGGTGGCACAGCGGTTAAGCATCTGCCTTCGGCTCAGGGCGTGATCCCGGCGTTATGGGATCGAGCCCCACATCAGGCTCTTCCACTATGAGCCTGCTTCTTCCTCTCCCACTCCCCCTGCTTGTGTTCCCTCTCTCGCTGGCTGTCTCTATCTCTGTCGAATAAATAAATACAATCTTTAAAAAAAAAAAAAAAAAAAAGACAGAGGGCAGAAGTAGACAAATCACTTCCTCCTAAATTCACCTGAGAAAGTCTAACCACCACTGATTTAAACCACCTTCTTCCAAGAACCCTGTCAAGACTGCAAATTTTGTGACACCTGGGTGGCTCAGACAGTTAAGCATCTGCCTTTGGCTCAGGTCATGATCTCAGAGTCCTGGGATTGAGTCCTGTGTTGGGTTCCCTGCTCCATGGGAGTCTGCTTCTCCCTCTCCTCCCCACTCATGCTCTCTCTTGCCATCTCTGCCTCTCTCTCTCTCAAATAAACAAATAAAATCTTAAAAAAAAAATGCAAGTTTTGTCTTCTGGCCTCCTCAAAACAGATAACTGAGAGCCAGGTTTTTCGGCAACAGCCTAGAAAATATTACTGTGAAGCTAGTGAGGCTGTGGAGACACTGTGTTGTAATGGAGAAGAGAAGGCATGAGCTTTGGACTGAGACGGTGAAGATCCAAACCCCACCACAATTACAAGATGTGTGACTTTGGGCATGATATTTACATGCACTGCACCTCAGTTTTCTTGTTTGTAAAATGGGGATCATACCTCCTTCAGGCTTGTAGTAAGGATTTAATTAAATAATATGCATAAACTGCTCAATATATAATAGGTGCTCAATAAATGATCATATGCTTTCTCATCTTCTTCAAGGTGAACAGCGTCAAAATACCTTGGAATCCTTGGAAAATAAGGGAAGAGAGGGGGGAAAATCACATGCTCAAAATGCTTATTGCAGGATTATTTATAATTGGAGGTAGATCACTGTGAAGTTGATGAAAATTAACCTTTGGGACGTCTCACTTTCACAGGCCCCTTCCAAACCCTGGGAGGGGCCCTAACAATGTGTTCATGATTTGCAAAAGTAAGATAGTTTTGTATTCTTTTTCTGAAAGCATCTCTCAAAATTGCAAAAATTTCAAGTCCCACAAAACCCGGATCTGTTTCTATTTATAATAGAAAACCGAGTACAACCTAATCTCTTTAGGCTGTCAACCTAAGTAGGGAAATGAAGTATTTTACATTGTTAAAAATGATAGTTTAGATGATTTTGCAACAGTGTTGGAAAATGTTCACAGTTAAACTTAAACACATGAGAAAGTGAATGTACATTTTAGTTACAGCTATGTAAAATATAAATATATATAAACATATATATTTTTTTAATTTACCACATATTTGAGCAAAGACCAAAAGTAAATAATAAATGTGTTGAAAGAGATATTAATGAGATTTACTTTACTTTTCTGTTCTTAAATTTCCATTAATATATTCTATATTTTTTCCAATTTTTTAAAAGTACTTAAGTGAAAATCTACGGCTTAAGGTTAAACCCTAGCCTGCACATTGTTTTCACTAGTTAACAAATTTATTTTTGCATCTTTCAAGTGCCTATTAAAAATATTCAATACCAGTCACTGTGTTAAGTGCTGGGGATGCAAAGATGATATTAATCATGGTCCTTACCCTCAAGAAGCTTACAACTTAGTTTTGAAACACTGGTTGATAAAACAAATAATTAAAATGTTAAAATTGCTATGGCACAGGTGTTTAACATATCAATAAGGAACTCAAGGGTTCGTCTGCCTGAAGCATTTGCCCGCACAGTTTTAAAAAAGGAAAATAACCCTAGAGCTGAGGCTTGAAATTTAAGTCGGAGTTTGTCAGGCCAACAAGACTGACAAGGAATTCCAAGCAGAAGGGTAGCAGGTGCAAAGGCACTGAATTATTAGAGAGCTTGGCATGTTGGGGATTTGAAAGTAGATCCATATAGCTGAAGCATAGGGTGCTTTTAGAGAATGTCAGAAAATGAGGCAGACCATTAAGTAGATATCGGATAATAAAGAGTTTTTAAGTCATGCTTAGAAGTTGAGCTTTTAGCCTGTTCACAGTGTGGACATTGAAGCATTTCTGTCATGGTAGAGAATGGATTTGCATATTAAATAATTTTTCTGACCGCAATCAGAGATAGTAGAAGGGAGGCAAGGCAAAAAGTAGGAAGACCAAAGTGAAAATTATTTTTAGTCTGTGGAAGACATGGTCAGGACAGCAACCCCGGGGACTGAAAAGAGATCAATCACAGATTTGAGGAATATTGGGTGGAAACCGCAGGACTTGGTAACCTATCAGATGTGAATCGGGAGGGATAGAGACAGGAAGGGTGAGAGAAGTAGTCTGCGATGAAGTCCCTAGTTTCTAAGTTATGCACTCAGGTGAATGAGAGTCTCGTTTACTAAGAAAAGAAATGCATAAATAAGGAGGATTTCAAAAGAGGTGATGATCAGTTAAACAATGGGTCTTTTATATTGGTCCTGTCTATGAAACAGCCAGCTGCAGATAGCCAGTGCACAGCTTTGACAATGGGTCTTTTTTATTGGTCCTGTCTATGAAACAGCCAGCTGCAGATAGCCAGTGCACAGCTTTGACAATGGGTCTTTTTTATTGGTCCTGTCTATGAAACAGCCAGCTGCAGATAGCCAGTGCACAGCTTTGACAATGGGTCTTTTTTATTGGTCCTGTCTATGAAACAGCCAGCTGCAGATAGCCAGTGCACAGCTTTGACGTAGAAGTTGGGACTCAGGAGAGGAATGGAAAACAGCTGTTCGGTGATGATTGCGGAGCTTGCACACCACACAATCCTGGAACGTACTGTAGAATATTGAAGAGTGACTGAAGAGTTATTACCACAGTTTTCTGGATGATGACAGTAAGACATCGGGAAGGAAAGGCATTTTCTAATTCAGGTGAAGGCAACTTTGGGTCACTTCACTGATGGGTTGAGGGTAGAGATTATAGCTGAAGCCATAACCTTACCTTAGGGGAGAATAGAGCATTTAGTGTGACTAGAAAAGTAAACGAGAGCAGATTCATGTGAAATACAAGTGTCTAGGAACAAATGGAGGGAGAGAAGCTAGAGACAGAAACTGAAAGGAGACAGGAGGAAAACTGGTTGAAAGTGCTGTGGCGAAAGAAGGTGAGGTCATTAATGGCAAATATTGGGGTGCCTGGGTGGCTCAGGCGGTTGAGTGTCTGACTCTTGGTTTCAACTCAGGCCATGATCTCAGGGTCATGGGGTCCAGCCCTGTGTTGGGCTCCGAGCTTAGGGGGAAATCTGCTGGAAATGATCTTCGTCTCCCTCTCCCTCCGCTCCTCCCCCTGCTCTCTCTCTCTCTCTCTCTGTCTCTCTCTCTGTCTCAAATAAATAAATAGAATATTTAAAAAAATGGCAAATACAGGGTATGGTGGAGAAGTCTGCTATGAGAAGCACTGAAACGAGGTCACTGTGAGTCATAACTTCCAAAAAGGTTACTGATGGGAGCATACATTATGCCAACATTTTAAGGATGCAATCAAGGAGTAAAATATACACACCTTTTGAACTAGCATCCCACCTCCTGAAATTTATCCATAGAAACAAAAGTTTATAGAGATATGTGTACATACATATTTACTATAACGTTGTAATAGAAAATGAACAAATAGGGGCACCTGGGTGGTTCAGTCAGTTGATTTCAGCTCAGGTCATGATCTCAGGGTCATAGAATCGAGCCCTGTGTCAAGCTTCGTGCTCAGCTTGGGGATTCTGCTTGAGATTCTGTCTCTCCCTCTCCCTCTGCCTCTCCCCCCTTGCTCTAAAATAAATAAATAAACCGAAAGAAGAAAGAAAGAAGAAAAAGAAAGAAAGAAAGAAAGAAAGAAAGAAAGAAAGAAAGAAAGAAAGAAAGAAAAGAGAAAATGAACAAAGAAAAAAAAAACCAAGCCTACAAATATGGTAGTTTTATATGGTTCAATCTAATTTTAAAAAACCTGAACACATTTCAGTAGGGAATAGTTGAATAAACAACAGTATATCCTCACTGTGGGATACTATACAACTGTTAAAAAGAACTATGTAGATTTATATGTATTGTTTTGGAAGTGTAGCCATAATATACTGTTAATTGAAGAGCAAGTTAGAGAACAATATGTTCTGTGTGGTGTGATTTTTGTTTAGGAAAAGAAGGAATGAAGGAAGGGAGAAAGGGAGAGAAGAAGAGAGGGAGAGCACTGGATGGATTGGCCTTGGATGGGAGGAGGAGGGGGACCACCACCTCCGGATGAGGGAGAATGAGAGTGCCTATCAAAAGCTGCTGAAATTCCAAATCCCTTTTCCACCTGCACTTTCACAGGCTTCTGCCAGAGGCCCTAGGAGGGACAATGGAAATGATATAATATGGTCATATATTTTCATAAAATTTGCAAAGGTAAATTTCTTTGTATTCTTTTTTTGTTAATCCCTCCTTTCCCAACTGTGTATGCTAAGGCACCACAAAACCTGAATCTGCCCCTTGTAGTGATAGATTTGGGGGGAGTGAGATAATAGAGACAAAAATTTAAAAGAGTTTACATCTGATTGCCTTTATTTTCTTAATGCAGTAGTCCCCCTTACCCGTAGTTTTACTTTCTGTGGTTTCAGTTACCCACAGCCAACCCCAGTCCCTATTATCAGAAGGTCAAGAGTAGCCTAATGTTACCTCATAATGCTTAGTCATTCACCTCATTTCATCTCATCTCACCACGTGGGCATTTTTATCAACTTCCATCAACACAAGAGGAAGGGTAAGTATAGTACAATAAGATATTTGAGGGAAAAGAGACCACGTTCACATAACTTCTTTACAGTATGTTACAATTGTTCCATTTTACTCTTATTTTTTTAAAGCTTTTATTTGTTTGTTTATTTATTTATTTAGAGAGCACAGGTATGGAGAGGGATAGAGGAAGAGGAGAGAGAGAATCTCAAGCAAACTCCCAGCCGAGTGCAGAGCCCCCAACCGGGGGCTCAATCTCACAACCCTGAGATCAAGACCTGAGCCGAAATCAAGAGTCAGTGCTTAATTGACTGAGCCACCCAGGCACCCTTCATTTTATTATTATTTTTTTCAGGAAGCTCTATGCCAACTGTGAGGCTTGAACTCAGAACCCTAAGATCAAGAGTTGCATGTCTCACCTGCTGAGCCAGCCAGGGGCCTGTTGCATTTTATTATTAGTTATTGTTGTTGGTCTCTTCCTGCCCCTAATCTATAAGTTAAACTTTATCTTAAATATGTATGTTTTAGGAAAAAACAATACATATAGAGTTCAGTACTCTCCATGGTTTCAGGTACCCACTGGGAGGTTTGCAATGTATCCCCCATGGTGAAGAGGGGACCACTGTAATCAAAAATCAAAGTTAGTCTATTCAGAGTGGATAAGAAAGAATACAGTGGGGGCTTCAGGAAAGTGATGAAGACTTAGAAGAGCGGCTGCTGCTGAAAGAAGGCGGTGACAAAGGACGTTTTACGGGGCTCCCTAACATTGGAAAGGGTATGCCTGCAGCTGCCTATTATAAATTTGGTGGATACCATAACAGTGACCTTCTTGCCTCTATTTGTCCATTCTTGAATGGGAATAATACTTTTTCCTGGCTACAGCATGAGAGCATTGCATGGGATGCCTAATTATAGTTACAATTTGAAAAGAAGTATAGTTTGTTTCTAATAATATTTCTTATTTCATCATTGGCTGTATAAGCCCCCAGTAAAACCTAATAAAAATTTTTAATGAGCAATAAATGAAAACACTGTGCACTAAAGTGCTTAGGTTGGCCCCAGCGGGATGAAAGGACATCTGCAGGAGAGGGTACTCTGTCATAGGGAATCAGATCCAGAGCAGAGGGGAAGAGGTCCATGCAGGGAATGGGATGAGAGTGGGATCAGAATATTGGTTACATCTAGGGGCCCCTGGGTGGCTCAGTCATTAAGTGTCTGCCTTCAGCTCAGGGTGTGATCCCAGAGTCCTGGGATCGAGCCCCGCATCGGGCTCCCTGCTCCTCTGGGAAGCCTGCTTCTTCCTCTCCCACTCCCCCTGCTTGTGTTCCCTCTCTCTCTCTCTGTCTCTCTCTGTGTCACATAAATAAATAAAATCTTTAAAAAAAAAAGAATATTGGTTACGTTCAGAGAGATTAATCGAATAAGGAACTAAGAATAATGGAAGCTGGGTTTCTGTTGGAGAAGGGAGTTACAAATACAAGGGCGATAGATTGGTGCTGATGTCAATGAAAATGGTGGAGTAGGGAAATCTAAGGGTCTGCCTCTTCCCATAAACACTGAAAAAAAAAAAAAACCACTGGCAAAAACTAGCAGAATCAACTTTATCAGAGCTCTAGAAGACAGTCAAAGGTTTACAGCAACCAAGCGAATGCTTAATCAAGAGAACGAGCACTGGAACGTGGTAGAAGAGGTTTGTCATGTTTAACTTACCCCTACCTGCCCCTCCATCCATGGTGCCAGGGTTCCCAGTGAGAAAGAGAAAGGGGCACAAAGAATATTTGAAGAAATCAGAGCCAGAAACTTCCTGTATTTGATAAAAGAGATGAATCTACATGTCCAGGTATCTCAAGGAATTACAAATACAGAAACAGAAAAAACCAGAACAGACGCTGTGGCGCTGTATTGGTACTGGTTGTATTGATATGAATTCATGGTTTTCAATATACGTGGATAGATATAGAAATAAAGATAGCTGTCAATGTGTACATGACCATGTGTGTGCACACATGTGTGGGTGTTCCCTACCTCTGTCCACCGAGTAGATGTGTCAGTTTGTTTGCTGAGAAGGAGTCACCAAGGCAGGATGAGGCGTGCAAGAGAGATACTGGGAGAGGGTGACAGCCTCCAAGGTGGCCCCCAGTGATTCTCACTTCTTGGCAGTCGCATCCCTGTGAAATCCCCTCCTGCACTGAATAAAATTGACCTATTACGGCAGTGACACAGTGTGAATTTAAGGTTAGACAATAAAAGACATGGTGATGTTAAGAAACAAAATTCAACTGGGTAAATTTTAAAGACTTTATTGGCTTTAGTTAACGATTCATGAATCAGGCAGCAACCCATCTAGGAGATAGAAAGGAGTTCCAAGGGCGCCTGGGTGGCACAGTCGTTAAGCGTCTGCCTTCAGCTCAGGGCGTGATCCCGGCGTTCTGGGATCGAGCCCCACATCAGGCTCCTCCGCTATGAGCCTGCTTCTTCCTCTCCCACTCCCCCTGCTTGTGTTCCCTCTCTCGCTGGCTGTCTCTCTGTCAAATAAATAAATAAAATCATTAAAAAAAAAAAAAGGAGCTCCAAGGAACTATACACAATGGAAAACTTTTATAGGCAAAAGGGAGTGGGACAAGAAAGTTATACTGCAAAAAGTGGATTCATTATGGCACAGTTACTTTCCTTCAGGGAATGGCAAGGGTCTATCAGGCAGATGACCTCACTAGTGCTGACCTGGTGACTTCTGATGATTGGTTTAAGATTCCATTTCTGGGAGAAGCCAAAACTGTAATTAAGTCTCAGTTTGGTGACATGGAACTTAGCATAAATGACTCCATTTTGGACCTTGCTGTCTTGTTTTTAACAGTGGCTTCTGCTTTCTTCTCTCAGAGCACTTGCTGTAAGGGGAAAATCAGCTGTCATGTCACAAGGACACTCAAGTAGTCCTAATGGTTTGTGTGGTGATGACCTGAGACCTCCTGCCAATAGCCAAGTGAGCCATCTTGGAAATAGATCCTCCAGGGCCTAGGCAAGCCATCAAAAGACTATGCTGTGGCTGACATCTTGACTGCAACATCATGAGCGTTTCCAGACCAGCTAATCTGCTCTTGAATTCCTGACCTACAAAACCCGAAATATAAATATTTGTTTTGTTTTAAGCTAATATTTAGGGGGGGAGGGTAATTGCTACACAGTGATAGGTAACTAATACAAGTAGGAAACAAGAAGCGAGAGAGATCCTTCAGACTGAGATATATTCTGACATTTGTGGAAGGAGACAAGGGAGGAGGGATTGGAGTAGGAAAAGCCTTGAACAGCAGCGTAGTTTCAAGAATGGATTTACTAGGTAGATGGGGAGTTCCCAAGTCAAAGCTGCCCATTAAAGATTTCTTGTATCTTGCCAGAACAGGTCCACTGAGCCTGCTGTGCTTCGGCCTTGACTGGGAGGACCCTTGGGAAGTGTGGCCTCAGTGCAAATAGGGTGGTAATTCCAGGGGCCAATAGTTGGGGTTTCAGTCACTTATGCTCCCTGTAGCAGGAGATCCGAGTGACACATTTTTATAGGCAGCACAGCAGACTTGGGGGCAGTGACAGCCCAATATCAATGAGCACAGCTAGTGTCAAGATCTGGGCTTCTAAATAACATTTTTCCTTTGAGAAGAACCAAGACTCCCTAGAGAAATGACTGATCCCACATCTGGGGCAGGGAAAGTATGCGTCCGGATCACCTTGCTGTGTCAGAGCAAGGCAGGGCTCAAGGAATGACATGAATGTGTCAAAAGGACATAGAAGCCCACTTGAAGGGCCTTCTACTGGCCAAATCAGGAACAATTTGAGCACCAAAGTTAAATACGACAGTAAAATATTACCACCCATTGAATAAAATAGAAAATTACGAGTAGGAAGACATAAATAAATGAGTACATCAAAAGATTGATGAGGAGTGGGATGTTGACACAGTTTCAATAGAAAAAAGTATGTTCACGGAGGATATGCCTGGCAGATACTACCTTAAGCAAGGAATCAAAGTGAACATCGTTAGTAATGGGACAGATTGAAATCATGTGCCACGTGACAGGATATAACAAGATGAAAGCTGCATCACTTCTGTGATATTCCTGCCAAGGTTGTATAACCTGAATAGAATCATAAGGAAACACCAGTAAACCCCAAATTAAGGGACAAGTTATAAGATAACCAGCCTATCTTCTTCAAAAATAGCAAGGTCATGAAAGTCAAAGAAAGACCAAGGAATTGTTTCCGGCTGAGGGAGACGAGTCAATGCAGCATGCTTCTGAACTCGATCCTGTCTCTAGAAAACACGTCACTGGGACAACTGGCAGAACTTGAGTAGAGCCTCAGTACTGGGTAGTCATCATGCATTGGTGTTAATTGTCTGATTTTAATGGTTGCATCGTGAGTGTATAGGACAGAGTCCTCGTTTGTAGGAAAAAGTATCTGTGGGTAATTGGGCCTCAGGTCTGTGCTTACTCTCAAATGGTTAAGGACAAAAAGTTCTTTGTACTGTACTTAACTTTTTTTTTTTTAACTTTGTGAATGTTTCAAAATAAAAAAGAAATAAAAGTACTTATGGTATTTGGAAGATAAATGTGTTATAAGTATAAGGTTTTATTATTTAAATCCAGAGAGCCCTTTAACATTTTTCAACTTGATGAATAACTGCCCTTTCTTTTCTCCTCATCCAAGATTACTGCAGTTCATTCACAAGACTGAATGGAATCTTAACATTTAAACACCTAATCGCTTTCTTTCATCTTTGGCACAGATGAACTGGATTTCCCCACATGTATGAGTCACCTGATAACAAATTTCCCAGCTTAAATAGGTTTAAAATTGCACGATTAGTAAAGCAGCATTGTGAATTGTGTCTCAGATTCAAAATTTATAGTAACAATGTGTTTTTAGCATTCATGTTCTTTCTCAACATACACATTTTTCTTTCATGCTGTGAAAAGTTTTTCTGGTGTTCAAAGTTTTCATGCCGCTGTGCCATAATAAAGCCCCTCCCCCACTCTCACACCCAGAAAATCAGACAGCTTGATGTGTTTCTAGCTTTAATTTGAATTGTACAACGCTGCATTCTTTTCGGTTTCCCACAAAATGAAATAAAAGAAATATGCAATTGCTATTTGGGGGCCTATGTCTAGATAAATAAAACGCAGTCCGAACCCCCATCCCTAACCTTGCCATTTCTGAGAATGAGGTCGTAGAGGAATATGGCAGTCAGGGAAGGAGGAATTCCTTTTCCTTCACCATTGTCAGAATCTATTCAATTTGGAGTCACACAAACCAAGTTTTTGCCTTGGAGAAAAAGAGGGGGAAAAAAATCAGTCCTTACCAAAATTTAGTTTATCTGAAAATGTTTGAGCAGATTGCCCAGACTAGTGGTTCTCAATGGTGGGGGATGAGCATGGAATTTGCCCCCTCTCCCAGACTCTTAGCAACACCTTAGAGACATACTAGGTTGTCAAAACTCGGGGTGGGAGATGCCGCTGGCCATCTCGTGGGTAGAGGCCAGGCATGTTGCTAAACAGCCTACAATCACAGGACAGTCTCAGAACAAAGAATCGCTAGTGCCAGGATTGAGAAACGCTACCTAAGATGAAAACAGGGAAGAGAGAAGCTAAGGAAGAAAACAACAGCAACCAAGAAACCGAACACAAAACAAACAAAACAAAAACCTAATAATCAAGCTATGAATTTTACAAAGATTTATAAAAATGCAGATTTTTAGGGATTAAATTCCTATTTCGTGGTCTTTTAGGATAGTGCCAAGAGACAACTGAAGGCCATTTTGAGTTTTCCCAGGACTATGTTTTTATCAATTCACTTGCCAAGTATCTCTTGAGCGCCTAGTAAGTGCAGGACACTGAGGACACAAAGATGGATGACTGCCTCTCTTCTCTGAAGAAGATAAGTTTTTAGTGGTGAAAACATCCTTAAGTGCAGAATTATAATAGAAATGGAAAGAGCCTAAAGAGCAAGTAAAAGGTTTATCAGGGACCTTCTCCAAGCCGAGCGCTTCTGTTTATCTTGAATAATTGTCATATTAGCCCTCTCCGGTGAGTGCTATTCCCATTTCACAAAAGAAGAAACTGTGAGATTTGTAACAAGAGCTAACGAGTACATGCCAGGCACTGTTCTCAGTGTTTTTAATATATTAACTCATTTTATCCTCATGACTGCCCTATGATATGGGTACTAAGCGCGTTTGACATATGTGATATTTAGGGACCAAGAGCTTAGTCCAACTTCCCACAGCCAGGCTGTCTGTCTCCAGAATCTCTGCTCTTCACAATCCACTCCAGCATTTCTTTTATGCCTTGCCCAAAGAAGTAAATGACCCATCTGGGCATAAAAGCCAGAGTGTCACTGAAAACCCAATGCTCTTGCCTGCAGCACATTACACACTCCCTGTCCTAGAAAAGTACCCAAGATGCTTCGGGCTCCCTGATGCCTGGCTTTGCCTGGGGAAGCTGAAGTAAACTTCACATTCGAGGTAGCATCTGAACCCATACTGCAATTCTAAGGAAGGAAGTCAGCAAAAGGGAGAGCACAGTCAAGAAGAGACCAAGACAAATTTCACCATGGCTAGTAGCTTGTTGTGGTTGCAATGTAGCATCTGGAGAAAGGACTAAAGACAACTTGGAGAGGTAAGCTGGGGCCTGATCAACAAGCGTGGGCTATGGCCCATAGGCAAAAGATAATTATTAAAAGGCCATCGACAGGGAATGATCTGATTTGATATCAACCCTTAGGATGGTATTTTCGGATCTAGAACAAATCGCTTCCATTCCTTTCTGTCCCCGTGCCCTTGTTCTTTAATCCCACCTCGTCTGGTTTGAATGTTTCTGGTATAGGGGAAGAGAAGGAAGAATCTGGACTGCCTCTCCTTGGCACTTCTCCCCAGCCACCCTCAACCCCAATGGAGCCAGCTGACATACAGGAGTTGAAATGATGACAGTGCTGGTAAAAAGCAGGCACCACTGTGATGCAATTACAACCCAAACTGCACTCTCTAGATTGATGTGGTTGGATATATTTTGAGTTTGATAGGGCTCCTGTTAGTAATACTCATACAGTGCTTTATAGTTTACAAAGCTTTTTCACATGCGCTCAGTTGTTTGATCATCAAAATGAAGCCAGGAGGTAGGTATTATCCCATTTCACAGATGTGGAAGCTGAAGCTGACAGAATGTGAGTAAGTAGAAACAATGAACACAGAACTCCAGACTTCAAGTCTTATCCCCCCCCTTGCCTTCTTGCCTTTCCTTCCTCCCTCTTTAACAATGTTTTTTTTTTAATATGTTTTGATTTTCCTACTTATGTGAGACAGCGAAACCCAGAAGACTTGCCTTTGCCTTCCCTTCTCTCGTATAGGGTTAGTCCACTGGGGCTCCTGTTCTTGTTAATGCAGCCGTGTAAGGTTTTCCCAAATATATCCTGGTGCCTTTAGTGACATCCCGATGGATCAAGTATGTACTTCTTTTCATGGCACATCTGACCTTCTGCACCCTGGCTTCAAGCCAAGTGTGACCAACCATCCTGTTTGTCTAGAACTGAGGGGCAGGGGACTTTTAGTGCTAAAGCTGGGAACATTCTGGGTAAAGTCAGACAGGTGATCACTCTATGACTCCCTCTCCAGCTCCTAATGTGCTTCTCTCCAATGCTGTCTTCTGAGAATCTCTAATCCCAGCATTTGCTATCCTGTCAGAAATCCCTGTCTTTGATTATGCTATTCCTTTCACAAGCGTATACCTCCCTCTTTTTCTGTCAGCTACTTCATACTTTTTCTTCAAGATTATGTTCTGAAGGGCAGGTACTAATTTCTCCAGGAGACTTTCCCTGATCTAAATGTCCTTTCTTTGTGCTTCCATGTCACCCCATACAGACCTTTGTCATAGCACTGAACTTCACTCTATTTTTTAAAAGATTTTATTTATTTATTTATTTGAGAGAGAGAGTGAGCGAGAAAGAGAAGGAGTGGGGGGGAGCAGAGAGAGAGAGAAGCAGACTCCCCGCTGAGCAAAGAGCCCGATGATGGGTTCCATCCCAGAACCCTAGGATCATGACCTGAGCCAAAGGCAGATGCTTAACCAACTGAGTCACCCAGGTGCCCAAACTTCACTCTATTTAAATCATTTGGGTGTTTGTTGTTGTGTTGTTGTTGTTGTTGTTGTTTTACCGTCTCTTGCAGAAAATGTTATACTCCTTTTTATCCCAGTCCTTAGCACAATTCCTGTCATATAGGAGGCAGGTAATAAAGGTCTGCGAGCTAATCCAATGGTGCTAAAACACCTTCCGTTAATAGAGTTACTTAATTTTTCTTAGTTTTCTTCCATAGAGTTCTTGCCAGAGAGAAAAGGTCCCCTCTTAGGGTATCAAAGCTGGGAGAAGCGTCAAGAGGGAGGCAGAAGTGAGGTCATAGAAGGAAGGGGTATAGCCTTTCATTTTAAGCAGCTTTCATTAATGGAACTTTGTCTGTGAACTCAAGAAGAGCCTGGGTTGGCAAGAAAGAAATGCAGGTGACCAGTCCGGCCAGAATAGACACAAAGGTGCTACACTAAAGCCCTCCTAGTCCACCCGCAGTTCTATACACCTTGCTCAGGACCAGAAGCGCCTCCGAGCGTGAGTCTACCTGAGCCCACAAGCGCACCTGGCTGGAATGAGCGATGAGGAGCAAGTGGGAATCATTTCCTGACAGAAAAAACACCTCGAATGGTTTAACTGCAGAGGCACACATACAGGTGGGTGTTGTATAAACAACGGCCTGGCACAGTAGTTCTAGTCCTTGAGCCTGAGCAGGCATCAGAACCAACTGCCCGGCTTGTTCACATGCAGTCTGCTGAGCCTGTCCCCCAGAGATTCTGAGTCAATTGGTCTGAGGTGTGGCCCGAGCATTTGCCTCTCTGACAAGGTCCCAGGTGGTGCTGCTGGTCTGGCGGCAAGATTTTGGGGATCACCACCCTAGCACCCACTCCATCTCTAGCCTCAACAGATAATCCTGCCTGTGTGTTCACTGAGACAAGTGTGGTCGCCCAACATCCGAGACTTATGATGACAAAAACACCTTCCGTTAATAGAGTTACTCCTTAACATCATTTTATTTCTCTCCTTTTCTTGCAAATGTTTACAATTGTTCATATTGACCAATTTCATTTCTTCCCCGTTCATTCCCTGTTAATGCCCAGTAATCTTTCTTCCACTCTGCCCACTACTCACTTGACGGTGCTTAAAGATTATCTGTAACTTTATGGCCACTGGGTATATGTTAGAAAGACAGAGCTAGGTGACTGTATTTGGGGTGACCATGAAGGAGATTGGGACTAAATTTTTTTTTCTTTTTGCTTAGGTAGAGTACTGAGAAACATTTCTCTTCCTGTTTTCACCTAGAGAAATCTAACTTCTCCTTGCTTTCTTTTTCCCCCGGTGGAGTTAAAAATAGCATGGATCTATTTATTGTGTGCCAATTTCCCTTAGGATGTCTGCAGATGTTAACAGATACTTCAAAGTCAATAAAGAAACCTCAGATTTTCACACTGGAGTAGGTGGAGAATAGAAGGCCCTTGATCCCTGTTAACTAACTTGGTTGGGTATCACCATCTTTGTTTTCACTGCTAAGAAATTTTTTCATAATTAGAATACAAATTCTTTTTAAAGTTTATTTATTTATTTTTTTAGTAATCTCTGTACCCAACATGGGGCTCGAACGTACAACCCTGAGATCAGGAGTTGCGCGCTCTTCCAACCGACCCAGCCAGGCACCCCAAGAATACAAATATTTTAATTTTAATTTTAATTTTAATGGTAGTTTTAGGTTTACAGTAAATTCACAGGCATTAATTCATTCAACACCAGAACGTATACGTCTCTGAACTCAGACACACAGGCTCTTTAACAGGACATGTTTGACGTAAGAGCGAATTAAACTGGCATGAAAAAGGAAACTTGCATCTATTTACAAGTGTAGAGAGGATTTCAGGCCATCAGATTGCATGTTGATTAGTGATATTAGGGCAGTGATTCATTTATTGATTCATTAAAAATATTAACTGAGTACCTCTCATACACGGCACTTAAATATTAAGGTCGAACACGACAAAAACGGAGCTCAAAGTTGGTTATATTTAAGGGAAGTATAGTGTTGTTGAAGACATTAGACATATACATAGGGAAAACTAATTAATAGTGGAAAACAAACACAGAGGAGATCTTTGAGAGGCAGAGGGCCAGCTGAGTGTTGGGGACAGTAAGTACTAGGAGCTCACAGTCACTGGTTCCCTCGGTAGCTTGATTTCATGAAGCAAAGTGAGATTCCCTCATAGGAAGCTGGGAGAGAGGGAGAAGTGGAAGGGCTCAGAGGATCACAGTATGAAAAGGGGGGAAATAGAATGGAGAGGAATACTCTATTCAAGGAAGGCCTAAGAGCACAAGTATGTTCAGAGACCAGTAAATAGGCCAATCTGACTGCAGCAGAGATTTCAGGTGGTGAAAGCAAGAGAGTCACATTTTTGTAGCATTCAAAAATATCTCAGATTTCATCCATGAGTACCCTGGAAGAAATAGAGACTGGAAGGTTTAACTGATCGGCATCTAGTAAAGCTGAAGACACACATATCATCATATACTGGTCAGCATCTTGCAAGAAACAGAATGTTCTCTCACCCTGGGTTATTGAGGAAATTTAATAAAAGGACTACTTACAAAAACACAGGTAGGGTGAATGGGAACTTAAAAAAACAAGAAGGGTAGAAATATCAGGGAAGCTTGGGGAACTTCCTTGTTATCCCTAGGTCTGAAGGAGCTAAGAGAGAAAATGGTCAGCAGATTCCCAGATCCCAAGCAGCAACAGTCTTAGGGAAACTTAGGGAGCCTTAGGGAGATGAATGCAGCCAACCCACAGAGACCAAGCAGGGTGGGGACCAGGAGAACAAATGCCCTGATCTCAAGCCCACTCCCTTACTTTCCTGCTGGCTCCTCCCACTGGCCAAATCCAACAAGAAAGTAGAGGGAAAGGGCATTCGTTGATGTAGTCCGTAAAAGTCAGCTTCCTGGGGTGCAGAGCAGAGTGGAGGAGAGAGTGAATCTGAGGGGGAAATGGAAAACATCTGGAATACCACAATCCTACCTCCAGGTTTCCTATAGAGACTCCACATGTGCGAAAGGACATGCCAAATATTGTCTTGCAGCATTGACCATAGTAGCCGTAAACTGAGGGGAAACCTTCGTCTTTAAGGGGCTATGTAACATTTGAGGTATATTCATTTGTTAGAATATAGTGCAGCCATTAACATGAATGAACTGGATAGATACAAGCGTGCGTGTGTGCGTGCGTGTTGCAGAGATACAGGCAACACGGTAGATAACTACATAAAAATATTTTAAAACAAACAGGGTAATTGTTGTCTGCTGTTTATACCCACACATACGGAGTAGAAGTATGAAAACATGAACAGAAGAATATGTGAAGTCAAAAAGACCAGAATTATGGTAGCAGTTTCCTCTGGTAAATGAGGAAAAGGGAGTGACATTGGAGAAGATGGAAAAAAGACCTTCACCTATATTCTGTATTCTAGAAAGATCTGTAGCAAACATGACAAGTCCAGGGATCACTGTTTCAAAGGAAAAGAAAAGGCAGAGGAAGGAGATAGAGAGCACGGTGGGTAATACTTGCGATGTAGATAGAGGGGCTACAAAAGCCCTTCTGGGTAGGTGACATTAGAACCGGGACCCAGATGCAGGGAGAGTAAAGCAAGTGAGTGCCGGGGGGCACCACTCTTGCAGGCTGGGGGAGCAGCAGGTGCAAGTGCTGAGGGGACAGCATGTCTGACCTGTTCAAACCAGAGGCCAGGGTCCATGGAGGATGGTAAGCAAAGGGGAGGGTGATAGGAAAGAGCTCAGAGGGTCAGGCTGGGGACCGGTCTGATAGGCCTGGCAACGAAGATAGTAAGAGGGATGAGTAATGGACAGAAGGCAAAACATGGGAAAGTACCTAAGAAGGGAGAAGAAGAGGGTCAGTGGACTGGTCAGCCTCCCCTCAGGAGAATGTAACTGGGACTGCCCCCTCATGGAGCAGCTCCAGTGCTCGGTGTTGAACAGGAATAAATAAATAAATAAATAAATAAATAAATAAATAAATAAATAAATAAATAAATTTTATATTATATATTGCATGTAAATATAATTTTTTGAATTTTAATGTAGTGAGGTGAAATTCACATAACACATGCTTAGCCATTTTAAGGGAACAACTTGGTGGCATTTAGTACATTCACAGGGTTGTGCAACCACAGTCTCTGTCTAGGTGTAAAACATTTCCTTCACTCCAAAATAAAACTCTGTACCCATTAAGCAGTTTCTCCCCATTTTCTCCCCCCCCCCCCACCCCNCCCCCCCCCCAGCTCCTGAACCACCAATCCACACACCATCTCCATGGATTTACCCGTTCTAGACATTTCATAGAGAATCATACAATATAAGCTTTTCTGTCTGGCTTTCTTCACATAGAATAATGTTCTCAGGTTCATCCATGTTGTAGCATATATCAGGACTTCATTTCTCTTTATGGCTCAATCATACCTCATTTTAATGTATTTTGCGGTCATGATTTTTATAATTTTGGTGGTCGTAAAATACACATGACATAAAATTTTCCATCTTAACTGTTCTTAAGTGTATAATTCAGTGGCATTAAGTACATTTACATTGTTATGCAACTGACGTCAGCATGCATCTCAAAATGTTTTCTTCTTCTCAAACTGGGAAGTATCCATTAAAAGATAATTCTCAGATCCTCCTTCCCCCAGTTCCTGGTAAGTACCATTCCGCTTCTTGATTCTGTGAATTTGACTGCTCTAAGTTCCTCCTAAAAGTGGGATCACACAGCATCTGTCCTTTTTGTAACTGGCTTTTTTCACTTACCTTAATGTCCCCAAGGCTTGTTCATGTGACACCATGTGTCAGAATTTCCTCCCTTTCTAAAAAAGTTTTTAAAAATTTCTTTTAAAGAGGCGCCTGGGTGGCTCAGTCGTTAAGCATCTGCCTTCAGCTCAGGTCATGATCTCAGGGTCCTGGGATCGAGCACCACGTTGGGTTCCCTGCTCCAGTAAGGAAACTGCTTCTTCCTCTCCCTCTGTAGCTCCCCCTGTTTGCTCTCTCTTACTCTCTCTGTTAAATAAATAAATAAATAAAATCTTTAAAAAAAATTTATTTTAAGTAAGCTTCATGCCTGGCATGGAGCCCAAAGAAGGGCGTGAACTCATGACCCTGAGATCAAGACCTGAGCTGAGATCAAGGGTCTGATGCTTAACTGACTGAGCCACCCAGGCGCCACAGAATTTCCTTCCTTTTTAAGGCTGAATAATATTCCATTCCAAATGTGTACACCACATTTTGTTTACCCATTCAGTTGTTGATGGACACTTGGGCACTTGGGTTTTTCCACTCTTCAGCTATTGTGAATAATGTTGCTATGAACATGGGTTTACAAGTATCCATTCAAGTTTCTGCTTTTAATTTATTTGTGTACTGTATTACAGTCCTCCAGAGAAACAATAGGATATATATGGAAATTATATTTATGGAAATTATATATATGTATATAATGGAAATTGTATTTATACAAGAAATCATATATGTATAATGGAAATTATATATAAAGGAAATTATATATATAATGAGATATATTATAAGGAATTGGCTCATGTGATTGTGGAAGCTGAGAAGTCCCATGTTGGGCCATCTGCAAGCTGGAGACCAGGGAAGCTAGTAGTGAGTTCTAATCCAAGTCTGACAGCCTGAGAACCAGGAGCACTGATAATGTAGATCCCGTTCTGAGAGCAAAAGACTGACAGCTCAGCTCAACTGTCAGGCAGAGAAAGAATTCTTCTTCCTCCACATTTTGTTCTATTCGGGTCCTCAACGGATTGAATAGTGACCTTCACATTGGGAAGGGTCATCTGCATTATTCAGCCCACCTGTTCAGATGCTAATCTCATCTAGAAACACCCTACAGACACACCCAGAAATAATGTTGAACCGGACATCTAGGCATCCTGTGACCCAGTCAAGTTGACACATTTCAGGTATACACCCAGAAGTGGACCATCACAAGTATACACCCAGAAGTGGAATTACTGAATCACATGGTAATTCTATCCTTAAATTTTTGAGGAACCGCCATTCTGTTTTCCATAATTGCTATACTGTATTACATTTTTACCAACAATGTTGTGGTCGTGGTATTTTAATGTTTTCCAATTCAGTGTATGGAGGGAAGGCTGGGCAGTTCTGGAGCAGATAATCACCTGCACATTGCCTGATGGGCCTCTCTCACTGGTGCAAGGGAGCAAGACCAGGCAGATCTCAGTAAACCACGTGCTCATTTTGTATAACTGAGGGGTTGGGGACAGACAAGTACAGAGGCAGTGCTGGAAAAGTGCTTGAAATCAGGGACCAATGGACCAGTTGAGGGCTTAGACTAGATGATGCCTCTTGGAAAAGGAGAGACGACAGCTAGAATCAAAAGTTATATAATAAGTGTTGGCAAGGATACGGAGAAATCAGAACCCTTAGCACAGCTGGTCAGAATGTGAAACGGTGCACCTGCTTCGGAAAGCAGTCTGGCAGTTCCTGAAATGTTTACACATGGAGTTACCATATGACCCAGCAACTCTGCTCTTAGGTATATGCCCAAGAGAAATGAAAATATGTGTCCACTTAAAAACATGTACACAAACGTTTAGCGTAGCATTAGTCACAATAGGCAAAAGGTAGAAACAAAGCAAATGTCCTTCAACTGGCAAGTGGATAGACACAATGTAGTATGTCCATAACTGAAATATTGTTCAGCCATAAAAAGGAGTGAACTACTGAAACATGGTACAGCATGAATGAACCTTGAAAACAGAATGCTAAGTGACAGAAGCCAGTCAAAATACCACAAGTTTTTTGATCCTATTCTTATGAAATGTTCAGAACAGGGAGATCTATGGAGCTAGAAGGCAAATTAGTGGTTGCTTAAGGTTGAGGGTGATGGGGATATATAAAGGTGATAGCCAAAGGGTGTGGGCTTTCATCTTGAGATGATGAAAATGTTTTAAAACTGACTATTGTGATGATTGTACCTATCTGTGAATATACTAAAAACCATAGATACTTTTTGCTGTATACCGTAATTGGGTGCAATTATAATTGTAAATGAGTGAACTGTGCAGTATGTGAATGATATAAAAAGTTGTTGAAAAAAAAAGGACAAGAAAATAGAACTTTCACTTCATGAGGGACTAGTTATCGGGGCTACAAAGAGAATGTCAAGTATCAACTCATTATGATAGGGAGAACGTGATGGTGATTTCCACCGATGGAAATAGGACAGTGTGGAAACCCAAAGAATAAAAATGCAGTTTGGAGGAAGAGATCTAACAAGGTTAAGAAAAAAATATCAGGTCACTGTAAGTTACTTTTAGGATGATTTGAATTTTACTTGCTTCTTTCCCAGAAGCTCCCAGGAAATGTGTTTTTCACATTTTTTCACATCTCGTGGTCCTATATTAAAGTCATGTTCCCCAACCGAACCCTGACTCAATCTAGGTGTGATAAAGATATGAATTACCCCTCAGTTTCCACACTGCCCTTTCTCCTTTCGGCAGAAGAACCAGCACTTTCCCCACTTTCAGCTTAGAACATGGCCAGTACCCAGTTTCTCTTTTGGGTGGACATGATCATGGGTCTAAGTTCAAGTCAATGGGGTGGGAGGGAAAGTGATATGTGCAACTTCTGTCATCCCTTTAAGGCCAAAAACTGCTTGCAGTGCATTGTCTCTTGGCTCTCGCTGCAGACTGGAACCAGGGCGTAGAGCTGATGCAGTCTCAGCCACCGGAGGAGAGTGGCACCTTAGGAGAGACGGCACAGTAAAATGAAAGTGATCTGTGTTACTTAACGGCAGGCGGCACAGCATTACCCAGCTAGCCCCACATCTCCGACCACTGACCTTCCTGAGAGTTAGAAGTGAATCTCCATCGTATTTAAAGCACTATTTGGGGGTCTCTTTGTTACCACAGCTTGGCTTCTAACGGAATGAATACACTAGGGGAACGGGATGAGCTGATTGGCTTAATCAATTCAGCCCCACCTCCGGGGGCTTGGGGGTGGGGTCAGCTTCCCCTGAAGCACGGGGTTTTGTAGTAAAAGGTGAACATCTGAATGGAAAAATCAAGGTGCTGGGGTGCCTGGGTGGCTCAGTGAGTGAAGCGTGGGACTCTTGATTTTGGCTTGGGTCCTGATCTCTGGGTGGTGGTATAGAGGGGCTCTGTGCTGGGCATGGAGCCTGCTTAGGATTCTCTCTCTCCCCCTCTCCCCTCGCCCCCTCCCCCCACCAGTGCACGCAGGTGCGCGCACTCCCTCTCTCTCTGAAAGCAAGAAACAAAGAAAGAAAAGAAAAAAAAAATCAAGGTGCTTTTCCAAAGAAGAAGAGGGAACAGACATCCAGCAACCCAAAGCAGAAGCTGTCCACTTACAGCCTAGAACAGAGTTTCTCCACTTTGGTACTGTTGTCACTCTGGGTTGGATAATTCTTTTTGGGGGTGGGGTGTGTGTGTGCTGTCCTGTCCATTGTAAAATGTTAGTAGCATCCCTGGCTTCTATTCACTGTATACTCCAGCTGTATACCACTGGCTCCTCTCTTCCCTCCACCCCCCTCATGAAATTAAAAATGTCTCTAGCCATTGCCAAAGATCCCCTGGAGGCAAAAATCTCCCCTGGTTAAAAACTGTTGCTCTAGAAAGAGTCTTGAGGCTGCCTTTTTTGCCCCTCACCTCTAGTCTTTTCCTCATACAGTCGGTAGATTTTCTTTTGTAACAAAAACATACCACGTTCAGAAAGAACGACTTTACTCTGTAAAACAGGCTGGAATCTAAACTCTCAAGCAGGCTTACAAAAACCCTTCCAAAACACTACCTTGCTAGTCTCTTGTATAATCCTATCCGCAATACCCATTGCACTAGTGACACTGAACTTCTCACTAATCTCGAAATTGCCACACTTTTTCCCTCATATGCATTTGTACATACTATTCTTTCTGCCTGGAGTACATTGTCTACCTGCTCTTAGGGAAACTCCCATGTATCTACTCTTCAAGACCCAACTTGAACGTGACTTTCCCTATTAAAAAAAAAAAAAAAAGATCTTGAATTTCCTAAGAAAACTTCATTTCTCCATGCTACTTTGTTCATACGTCTAGGATCACTGTGGCACAACTTCTTTTTTTTTTTAATGATTTTTTTATTATATTATGTTAATCACCATACAGTACATTCCCGGATTCCAATGCAAAGTTCGATGCTTCC
>NC_048233.1:11691719-11721809 GCF_002007445.2 Ailuropoda melanoleuca
TTTCAAGAGTGATCTATAGTTTCTAGAATATAGGTCCTTTACGTCTCTAGTTAAGTTAATTCCAAGGTAACGCATGGTTTTTGGTGCTATTGTAAATGGATGGATTCCCTAATTTCTCTTTCTTCAGTCTCATTATTCGTGTATAGAANGTGTATAGAAATGCAACTGATTTCTGGGCATTGATTTTGTATCCTGCCACCTTACTGAATTGTTCTATAACTTCTAATAGTTTGGGAGTGGATTCCTTTGGGTTTTCCATATAGAGTATCATGTCATCTGCAAAGAGAGACAGTTTGACTTCTTCTTTGCCGATTTGGATACCTTTGATCCCTTTTTGTCTTCTGATTGCTGTTGCAAGGACTTCTAGTACTATGTTGAATAATAGTGGCGAGAGTGGGCATCCTTGTCGTGTTCCTGATCTTAAGGGAAAGGCTTCCAGCTTTTCCCCATTGAGAATAATGTGGCACAACTTCTTAAAATTGTGTATGGTCTTTGTTTTTTTGTTGTTGTTGTTGTTGTTTGCTTGTTTGTTTTTAAAGATTTTATTTAATTATTTGACACAGAGAGAGGCAGCGAGAGAGGGAACACAGGCAGGGGGAGTGGGAGAGGGAGAAGCAGGCTTCCCGCTGAGCAGGGAGCCCCATGCGGGGCTCGATCCCAGAACACTGGGATCATGACCTGAGCTGAAGGCAGACGCTTAACAACTGAGCCACCCAGGTGCCCCCCAAATCGTGTATTGTCTTTGAATCACCAGTTCCTAACACAATGCCTGACATCAAGACGTTGCCCGGTCACTGTGTGCTAAATGGATGAGGGAAATGAGGAAAATTGTCACAGTACTGCCTTCAAATTTCACTAATAAAAATTGTAGATTGGCCAGAGATCATTGGCTTTTATGAGCCAGGCTCAGGCTGCCTTTACGACAGGTGTCTCTGTCACTGAACTGGAAAGCAGGTGGAAGGCTAACCTCAGACAGGGAGTTAAATACTTTCAGCACTGTGCCTTGGTAGCCCATGGGTCAGAAGGAGCATGAAGGGTTTAAACAGTAATTTCCAGCTGCTGCCGCCAGGGAAATATTGAATGATTTTCTACACAAAGTATCACGTTCAAGTTTGTTACAGGGGAACCTCTGTGAGGGTGAACTGCCCAGGATGTGCCTGCGACAGCAGGGGCTCAGTCTTTTCAAACACATCCATTTGTCTGTTATCTTTATAAAGTCTTCCTGTTTGAAGGAATTAAAAATATATGTTTTGGGCATGTAGGTATATCTAGTTCCAGAACCATATGAGGCCTGCATAAGTCTCTAATGTAAAGTTCTGGTGTCCAGAAAGCACAACAATGAGAAGAATATGTCTTTTTACAGAATTACAAGGCTCATTTTAATCTCATCGGACCACGTGTCTCCCTTCACTTTAGGATTTCCGAATATGCCCACTATACTCTAGAAACAGCCTCCAAACTTCCTTTCTGCCTCTCGTTACTGGTTCGAGAGAATAATAAACATGTCGCGAATGACCCCCCATCCACTGGTGGGATTTTTATTTTTATTATTTTTTTAAGATTTATTTATTTATTCTAGAGATTTATTTATTTGAGAGAGAGTGAGGGGAGGGGCAGAAGACAAGGGAGAGAGAGAAAATCCTGAAGCAGACTCCCCACTGAACACGGAGCCTGATACAGGGCTCGATCCCAGGACCATGAGATCGTGATCTGAGCCAAAGCCAAGAGCTGGCCACTTAACCAACTGTGCCACCCAGAAACACCATTATTTCTTTGAGAAAGTGCAAGAGAGAGAGTAAGAGTGCACGTGCGTGTTTATAAATGGGGAGGGGGCAAAGGGCGGGGAGCTTGATGTGGGCCTCAATCCCAGGATCCACGAGATCACAACCCAAGCCAAAACCAAGAGTCAGACACTCAACTGACTGAGCCACCCAGGCACCCCTGGTGGGTTTTTTAAAATCAAAGAACCTTAATTCTATATAGACTTCATAGCACAAATATCCACTTTATAATATCATAAGCCAGTTGAAAATTCAAGAGGGAGAGAGATGGAGAGAGGACAGAGGGGAAGAGAGTCCCTTGAGTTAGTGAGAGACAGGAGCTCTTGGGGTCTATTGTCCTGGCTTGCTTGCCCTGATCCTGTGGATCTCAACACCGTCTGCACACGAGGACCACTTGGGGAACGTAAACAATATGGAGCCCCTGGCCCCAGTTGAATCAGAATCTCAAGGGATGGTTGGTACAGCCAGTGCTTAAATAGCCCATCACATATCTGGAGTCTGAAAGTCTTATTTCATAAACACATTGCCTCTCCCCATGTGAGGGAAGCAGAGCCCTGTGAGAGCTCCACCATGACTATATGGAGCCAGGGAAGAATGGTTCCCCCAGTTTGCCCCTTCCTATCCCCGACAGCCACCAGAAAGATAGGAAAGCGTTACCATGGAAGCAAGAGGGATGCCGGGCAGGGGATAAAATGAAAAATAATTACTAGAGTTGGTCTAATTATGCCTACTGCTTAAAGTCTACACACCATCTGAATAACAATTACTAGTTGTGCCTAAGTCTTATTTTATTTCAGGATCAGGGCAGAGCTGAGCTGGAACCTATAGGTAAACAAGGCTGGGAACACAGGATCCAACACAGGTAGCAGCAAAGGATATGGGCGTATTTTCTCAGCTTTCAGTGAAGGGCATAAAAATGGGAAGGGAAATTCCCTTTCTTTTTCCTGTTGTGGTTGATATAATGTTGGAAATTTGAAGGTAAACATTTATAATCCCTCCCCAAAAAGTTTCAACTGGGTTATACAACATATAGCCAATTGGATTAAGATGTGATTCATAATCTGTATGTGTGATTCTGCTTCTCAACCATAAAATGTATAATGTTTGTGCACATTATGATTTAAGGCTGAAGAGAAGAAAGTGAACTCTGGTTTGAATCCCTCTTATTCCAACAGAGACCAATGAAGGCAGTAAAGCCTCCCCTTTACAGGCTGCACATGCAGGTGTGGTGCCGAGAAGCAGCTGCTACTCCAGGTGCAAAAGCCCTGCCCAAAGATAAAATAATCCACATGTCATTATGAGGTCCCCCTGACCTAGGCTCCTGCGGTCTAGAGAGACCTGTGTCCCAGGAGGACTTTACTCAAGAATTTCTAGACTTGGTCCATTAGGCAAAATGTCTGGGAGGAACATTGATTCTTTTTTTTTTCTTTTAAGATTGTATTTATTTACTTGAGATAGAAAGCATGTGCACAGGAGTGGTGGCAGAGTGGGAGGAGCAGAGGGAGAGGGACATGCAGACTCATGCTGAATGTGGAGCCCGTTGGGGGGCTCGATCTCACCACCCCGAGATCATGACCTGAACTGAAATCAAGAGTCAGATGCCTAACAGACTGGAGCCACCCAGGCGCCCCAGGGAACACTGATTCTTAACTATGTACACCCAAGTCCCCATTTGATGAGAGCTGAAAAAGCACTAACATTAATAACAGCAGTGACTTCAATTTCTTTCTACTACGTAGGCTCTGGGCTGGCTACTTCATCTCCATGTTTTATTTTCTCTCCACCATAACCCTGTGAGGTAGAAAGGAGCACAAGGTCACTTGGCTGAACTGAGTATGTCTGAGGTAGGTCTTTCAGATATGTCTCTGAGACCAAGGTTTTCCCATTTTTACCCACAGCCTCTTGAACTGAGGGACCGTGTGCTGTTTCCTTCTTTGCCTCAAATCACTCGTAAGTTCCAGGGACTGGAGTTGGTGCCTGAGTCCCTGCCTCTTGCCAATGGCCTCGTTGGCCTTCTTCCAATCAGCTGCTGTTGCCTGCCCTACCCCAGTTTGGGCTGACTTTCAGATTCTACTGTGACTTGGTTTATAGAAGTCAAAGTCCATCTGTCTTTTCCCCTTAGGCTTATCTTTTGATTTTGGTATTTTCTTCAAGGCTTGCATCCTTAGCCGTGCACCTATGTCCAGGCCAGTGGCCTCCACCTGTTCCCACTGGTATCCTGATTTCTGGCTTGTCCTGGTTGTAGTTTATGAAAGACCTGTTTGAACAAAGAGATGACTTCTCAGACTTCAGACGCATGATTAGATATTGAAACAGTGGCTATATAAATTTTCGTATTTATCTGTGCTGTAGCAAATGCTCCTTCTCCAAAAAAATGTAAATTGTGGATCCTTGTCTTTTTGAGGGGCTGGGAGCTTCTGCATTAAAAATATAAATGTGGGGGCACCTGGGTGGCTTAGTCTGTTAAGTGTCGGGCTTTTTTTTTTTTTTAAGATTTAATTTATTTATTTTACAGAGAGAAAGCACAAGCAGGGGTAGCACAGAGGGAGAGGGAGAAGCAGACTCCCCACTGAGCAGGGAGCCCAATGTGGGGCTCTATCCCAGGACCCCAGGATCATGACCTGAGCCAAAGGCAGACGCTTAACAGACTGAGCCACCCAGGCGCCCCAAGTGTCTGACTCTTGATCTCCGCTCAGGTCTTGATTTCATGGTTGTGAGTTTGAGACCCGCATTGGGCTCCACACTGGGTGTGGAACATACTTTAAAAAAATTTTTTATTATATATATATAATGATATTTTAGTTTTTTATAGACAACATGTGAAATACAGATAAATATAAAGAAACAAAATCTCCCAAAGTCCAATAACCCAAAGATGGATAATCACCCGTGAGTGTTTTGGTATATTTGGTCAATATTCTTTACACACACAAAAACACAAGTATATACAAAATGGGGATTAAGCCTAATATGGTCTCATTTTTCATTTAATATTATCCCACTAGCATTTCCCCATATCATTAAAATTCTTTCCCTTCCAGCTTTATTAGAGTATAACTGTCGAAGTTATAATAGATTTAAAATATACAACATGATGATTTTATACACATATATACATGCATTTTGAAATCAAATCAAATTGATTAAAAACAAAATTAACACATCCATCACTTCAACAGTTATCTTTTTTTTAATGTAACAATGCCTAAGATCTACTCAGCAAATTTCAAGTATACGATATTATTAACTATTGTCACTATTCTGTGCATCAGATCCTCAGAACTTATTCATCTTACACCTGAAAGTTTATACACTTTGACCAACATCTTCCCACTTCCCCCTCCGCCAGGTCCTGGTAACCACTGTTTTACTCTGCTTCTGCAAGTTTGACCTTTTCCTTTTCTTTTTTCTTTTCTTTTCTTTTTTTCTTCTCTTCTCTTCTTTCTTTTAGATTCTACACATATGTGATACTATGGAGTATTTTCTTTCTCTTTCTGGTTTATTCCACTTACCATAATGCCCTCTATGTTCATCCATGTTTTTGCAAATGGCAAGATTTCCTTCTGTTTAAAGGCTGGATAATATTCATTGTATACGTAGATATATACCCACATTTTCTTTTCCATTCGTCTGTCAAGGGACACTTACATTATTTCCCTGTCTTGGCTATTGTGAATAATGCTGCAATGAACACAGGGGTGCATATATCTCTTCAAGGTAGTTATTTCATTTTCCTTGGAAACACACCCAGAAGTGGGATTGCTGGATCAAATTGTAGTTCTATTTTTAATTTTTTGAGGAACCTCCATACCGGTTTCCAAAATGGCTGCATCAGTTTGCATTTCCACCAACAGTGTACGAGGGTTGCCTTTTCTCCACATCTTTGCCAGCATTGTCATTTCTTGTCTTTTTGATACTAGTCATTCTGACTGGTGTGAGGTGATATCTCATTGAGGTTTTGATATGAATTTCCCTGATGATTAGTTATGATGAGCACCTTTTTGTGTACCCGTTGGCCATTTGTTTGCCTTCTTTGGAAAAATGTCTATTCGGGTCCTTTGCCCATTTTTTAATCAGGTTATTTGGGTTTGGGTTGTTTTTGTTTTTGCTATTGAGTTGTAAGAGTTCTCTATATTTTTGGATATTAACCCCTTATCAGTTATGTGACTTACAAATTTTTTTTCTCATTCCATAGGTTGACTTTTCATGTATTGATGGTTTCCTTGACCGTGCAGAATGTTTTTAGTTTGATGTAGTCCTATCGGTTTAGTTTTGCTTTTGTTGCCTGTGCTTTGGGGGTCATGTTCAAAAAATAATTGCCAAGACCGATGTCGAGGAGTTCTCCCCTATATTTTCTTCTAGAAATTTTATGGTTTGGGGCATTAGATTTACATCTTTAATCTATTTTGAGTTGATTTTTGTGTATGCTATCAAGTAATCATCCAACATCATTCTTAGCAGGTAGTTATAGCATCTTCCCAACACCATTTTTTGAATACTATCCTTTCCCCATCCACGTATTCTTAACACCTTTGTCCAAAATAGCTGTCTGTATTCATTAAAATTCTTTGAAGATATGTTCGGTTAACTGTACAATATTATACCCTATGAATATAATATGAGTTTTATAACTAATCCTGTTCAGAGACTTTGGTTGATTATATTGATAAATGTGCCTCAATGAACATACTATGCATGAATTTCTATGTGTAATTTTATGTTCTAGACTACTGGGACAAAAGGTAATATTGTCTAAGGCAGTGATGAACAAATTTCTTAGTCTCAGGACCCCTTTACACTCTTCGCTATTGCTGAAGACCTAAAGAGATTTTGTTTATATTGGTTATAGCTATCAATATTTACTATATTAGATGTTAAAAATGAGAAATTTCAACAGTAGTTATTTAAAATATTTAAAATTTCACTAAAAATAACAGTAAGAAACACATTGTTTTTGGATTAGGGGTGAATTCGTGAGAGGTAGAAATCAAGTACTCAGCTTCCCTCTAGGGGCTTACAGAAATTCCCACGTTTCTCTTGGTCCTGTCACGGAGATGGGAAATAGAAAAGCAGAGGTGTGGGAGGCTTTAATGGAGGTAGAGATGGGAAAGATGGTGAGTCTGAGGAAGTGTCAGCCAGTCTCCTTGCAGGACACATGGAACATGTTAAAGGTTCTAGTCCACTAGGTGAAATTTTAAAGGCATAATCTTCCTTCCCACACTTCTAGAATGCCTCCTAAAATACCTGCTTTGTAGCATTCAAAATACCTGCTTTATAGGGTCCTACTATGAACATTAAGCCACTTACTTTTTTAAGATCTTAATTTAAATAATCTCTACCCCCAACATGGGGCTCATACCCACAACCCTGAGATCAAGAGTCACACATTCCACCGACTGAGCCTGCCAGGGGCCCCGAGCCGCTTATTTTTAAAACCAAATGATGAGATTCGCTGCACAGATAGGAATTCGCAACATATTTGTGAGGAAACTGGTAGGTTACGTGACTGGTCTCAAGCTGGGTTTTGGGGATGGAAACAATAGAACATCACATCTAGAACCCAGTTGTCCTAATTACGAGTCTAGTGGTATGCCCATTAATTCTGGAGAGGGAATACTATTAGCTCAGGAGTGTACGAAATTCGCTGCTTCCAAAAGCGATTGAAAGGCATAAAAAGCACAAGCTACTTCCTAGACTACTAGGCAGGTACCTAGTTGTATCGGTGCGTATTTGGATCCCTCCCACCTTTCATTTTCCACCGAGAGACTGAATATACAAATAGGCAATGGCCAAATATATGACCCATATGTCAGCAGAACTCTGACCCACAACCTCTGTTGCAATCAGAGGAAGAAGCCAAGCAACCTGGCTTCCAACTCAGGATCCCCACCCCCATTCCAACCAGGACCAACCCGAGAAAGCCAAATACGCTCCCCGTAGCAATCACTTCTAGATGGTCCACCTCCACGTCCACCGTCCCCAGGCCAATAAACTCCAATCAGGGATTAACCTGAAGCCTCCCTTCTTTCCCACTCCGGGGCTTAGCTAGTCCCCTGCCTGGCTCGAGTCTCTGCCAAAGGCAAGGGATGGTGGTTGATTCCCTTACTGTAGCAAGCTCTAGATAAATAGCCTCTGTGCTCATTTGGCCTGTCTTTCTTTATTTCCACATAGCTGAATGAATAGTGAAGGACGTTATAAAGCCAAGTTATGAAGAAAGCATCGGTGATTGAATGTTTGTAAAGTGCTTTTCAATCATTTCAGTATGCCTTGTAAACACCTTGTGAAACACTGATATCCCCGTTCTAGAGCCTAGAAGGTTGAGAAAGAACCAGGAGCTTAAGTGATTTGCCCAGAGCAGGGATCAGAACATAACCCCCCCCCCCTTTGACGTCTGTTGTTTATCCACTGAGCTCAGACTGCCCTTTGGAATCATTACCATTTTAAAGCATTTTACTCTGGGTTGAGTGAATATTAAGGAGAAGATCACATTTCAGCCTGGCAGACGCTAAAGTATTGTTTTTAGTTTGTTTTTCTAAGTTTTAGTAGACGACATATGGGCTCCATTAACTTTACTATGTAGCACAATTTCAAAGATAGTTTCTCTTCCAAAATATTTTTCACCGTAATTTAACATTTTAAAGTTCAGCACACACCATCAACCCCTGATACTTTGTTTTTCTCAAAGTCGTGCCCTTTTCCTCTCCCCTGCGGGGGGGGGGGGGGGGGGGGGGGGGGGGGGNGGAGGAGTAGAGGTCATAAATCCAGCCAGGCGGTACCCTTGTGTTATTGCCACTGCGTGGGAGGGGGTGAGGATGAGGGTAACTGTGCCTACGTTGGAAAAAGCCCTCCTAAGGGAAGGGCTTTCCATTTTTTTTAAATAAAGATTTTATTTATTTATTTATTTGGGAGAGAGAGTGAGCATGAGGGAGGGGCAGAGGGAGAAGCAGACTCCCCGCTGAGCAGGGAGCCCCAATGCGGGGACTCGATCCCAGGACCCTGGGGTCATGACCTTAACCAACTGAGCCACGCAGGCGCCCCTGCATTTATTTTAAGATAAGCAGTTTTTTGTACACACTTCCCCTGCGCCCCACCCACCACCACCACCAAGTCTTAAGATGGCTGATGATGTTGACTGAAGGCGTCGCGAAGAAAATCGGGACGTGGAACCTGACAAGAGGCTAAGGCCCGCCTGGAAGGCAGGGGCAGGTGGGAAAGGATGATCCTTGGTCGCTCCTTGCTGTCGGCAAAAATGCACTGATCCCTGTTCCTCTGGACCCTGGGGCACTCCAAAAGGAGATGTGGCAGCAGCTCTGGGGCTGTGCGCCACTGGACGTGGTCGGTCCAGCGTGAACATCTCCTGGTTTGTTAGGGGTCACTGGCCAAGGCTGATCAATTTACCACCATGTAGAGTTTCATTCAGTGTAAACCAATGACATCGATTTGCTGGCTCATGGTTCATCCACCCAGTGCCTGGAATCCTCTCCTTCCCCCACTCTCCCTCCCTCCCTTATAAACATATACGCCAGCTCCAAACTCCCTTCTTTCCACATTATCCTTTCAGATTTCTTCATTTTTTAAAAGCTTATTATGCATAAGCCTGCATTAAAAGGCCTGCCAGTGTGTAGGGGCAGGTATGTGTTGTGAGAGCTGGCAAGGTTTTCCTCCGATGCTGCGAGCGCGTGACTTTCAGTGACTGTGAGAACAGGTGAAGGTTCTGGGGAGACAGGTAGCTCGAGCAGAGTCTGCCGGCTGCACAAGTCTCCCATTTCCCATGGGAGTCATGCCACAGAAGGCAGAGAGGATTCTGGGAGGGAGCGCCGCTCTCAGGGCCTGGGGGGTTGAGGGCGGTGCTAGGAAGGGAGGAGACAAGAACATAGACGGATGGGGGGCGGCACAGGCCAGAAGTATGGAAGAGTCCACCACCATTCCTAATTTTTATCATTTTTGTCTAGCTGCATTTGGGCTTCCTTTCATCCCACAAAAGAAAGGCCCCAAACCTTAGGGTTCAGAAGTCTGCAAGATGTTACAAGTAACAGATGCTTACAGATCACCCATTCAAGGCACAGGCCGGCAGGAGTTGTCGCAGCAGAAAAAGCAAGGATGGAGAGGCCGAGGGACAAGGTCGGGCAAGTCCTTCAATTCTCTGAACTGTATTTTTGTTATCCTTTAATCCACTGTAATTAGGACTTGGGAAGAAAAAAAAATAAGCCTGAGCCTCTAGCCACAGGTGGCGAGCAATAAATGACACTAAAGATAAAAAAGAAATGTAAGAGGAAGTGCTCATTTTCCAGGCACTTTTCCATACTGCTGTGAAGACAAATTAGCCACCTAAAAAGATGAATACAAAAGGTTGCATAGGTAATTTTGTTGACCCTTCATAAAGACAGTATTTTAATATAATCATTGAGACAGAATTTAGGCTTTAACAAGTCCTATGTGTCCTTGTTTGCTATTATTTAAATGTAAATGGCTATTTCCCATGGAGAAAAGATGACAAATAAATATTACTAAAGACATTATAAATTGCATAATGTACAATGAGATTCAAACTCAAAATGGGACCTCCCCCCCACTTTGGGGTGCCTGGCTGGCTCAGTCAGTACAGCATGCAACTCTTGATCTCAGGGCTGTGAGTTCGAGTCCTACACTGGGTATAGAGATTACTTAAAAATAAAATATTAAAAAAAAATCGGACCCACCCCCTCCTTAATGTTTGGGTCAGTGTAATACCAGATGCATTGACTCTATAGGGATGCATTCCTGCTGACAGTAATACAGTGTGGGGGACAGAATATTGAATCCGAAGGCTAGAGCTCTTGGTTTCAGTTTTGACTCTTGCAAATCAACATCATAATTTGGGGACAGATAACTTAGATTCTGAGCCTGATTGTGGCTGTAGAGGTAATCTAAAAGTTACCTTTAAGATTAACCAAAAATAGAGACACCTGGGTGGCTCAGTCGGTTAATCGTCTGCCTTCAGTTCAGGTCAGGATCCCAGATCGAGCCCCACATCTGGCTCCCTGCTCACCGGGGAGCCTGCTTCTCCCTCTGCCTGCCGCTCCCTCTGCTTGTGTTCTCTCTCTCTCTCTGACAAATAAATAAATCTTAAAAAGTAAGACAAATAGGGGCACCTGGGTGGCACAGCGGTTAAGCTTCTGCCTTCAGCTCAGGGCGTGATCCCCGCGTTGCGGGATCGAGCCCCACATCAGGCTCCTCCACTATGAGCCTGCTTCTTCCTCTCCCACTCCCCCTGCTTGTGTTCCCTCTCTCTCTGGCTGTCTCTATCTCTATCGAATAAATAAATAAAATTAAAAAAAAAAGTAAGACAAATAATAAAAAAAATAAAATTCACCAAAAATATAAGAGCACAAGCAAAAACAAATTCTGCCCGCTCACCCTGTCTACAGGCTGGGTAAGACACACTACCTCACTTCAAAGGAGAGAAATCAACAAACCCAAAATGCTTATCCTCAGCACATGGTCTTACTTAAAATAAAAGTATACATTTCAATGCTGTATACCTGGATTGTATCCCATTCTCCTAAGAAAGGCATGTAAGTGGGGTCTTGACTGGGTTTTCTCTTCATGATATAGAAGCTGTCACATGTACAGCCGATCACATTACCGTCCATTGCTGAAAGGAATGAACTGTAACGAACGGGCTTTAAAGTTCACACATGATCATTTATCGTGTGTCTACATGTCAGGCCCGCTATTAAGAATGGAGGACTCAGAATAACATTGCTCTCTCACATATCAGTCCAGTGGTGGAATATATAAACTGATAACTTATATGTGAGTGTCTTGCTGATGGTATAAATCAACAGCCATGCCAGAAATCTGGGAGGAATAATGCTCTCCTGGGAGACTCTGGGAAGACCATGGTGGAGGCGATGTTTGAGCTGGGTCTTTCGAGATGAGTGGAAATTTGCCAGGTGAAGAAAGAGAAGGGTATTTATGAACAGAGAGACTAGCATGGCTCATGAAAGTGCCTAGCATGTTCGAGAAAGAGCGAGAGAGATGTGTACTGCAGCCCAGGTTTTGTGGGAGGGAAGGTAGATGGACAGATAGTTTGGGGCTAGAGCATGGAGCCTTGTTATGCCACCCTCAGTGGGGAATCACCCCTGTAGGCAACAGGGGGGCCACAGAGGTGTAGCACGTGGTGTGTGTGTGTGTTGTGCTTTTATCTTACTTTTATTTTTAAAAATATTTTATTTATTTGTTTTTGTATTTATAGCGCATTAGCACCAGCAAGTGAGGGGGGAAGGGGCAGAGGGAGAAGAAAAGAGAATCTTAAGCAGGCTCCACACCCAGCACGAAGCCTGAGGGAGGGCTGGATCTCACGACCCTGAGATCATGACCTGAGCCGAAATCGAGAGCTGGACGCTTAACAGACTGAGCCACCCAGGTGCCCCAAGATTTTATTTTTAAGTAATCTCTACACCCAGTGTGGGGCTTGAACTTGAAACCTTGAGATCAAGAGTCACCTGCTCCACTGACTCAGCCAGCCAGGCACCTCACGTGACTTTGAAGGTGCTCAGTACAAGGGAGACTGGCTGGCTGGCCGTCCTGTTCACTGCGGTGCATGAACACAGAACAGGATGGGTTCTCTACTCCAGTGTGCTCCTGTCTAAAAAATCACCATTGAAGTTGACACAGGTGGTCAGTGACCAAACAAGAAGATAGGATGTCAGCGGCTGAGAACGTGCATGAAGCCTACCCCAGAATGAGACCACTGATCTTAATTGCCAGGCTTTGAGCTCAAGGGAAAACATCACTTAAAAGCTCTTTAAGGGGCACCTGGGTGGCTCAGTTGGTTAAGCATCCAACCCTTGGTTTCAGCTCAGGTCATGATCTCACAGGTTGTAGGACGAAGCCCGTCTTCCCCCACGTGGGGCTTGGAATTCTTTCCCTCTGCCCCTCCCCTTGCTTGTGTGGGTACTCTCTCTCAAAATAAATAAATAAATAAATCTTTTTTTTTTAATTTCTTTAGGGGCGCCTGGGTGGCTCAGTCGTTAAGCATCTGCCTTCGGCTCAGGGCGTGATCCCAGAGTCCTGGGATCAAGCCCCACGTCGGGCTCCCTGTTCTGCTGGGAGCCTGCTTCTTCTTCTCCCACTCCCCCTGCTTGTGTTCCCTCTCTCACTGGCTGTCTCTCTCTGTCAAATAAATAAATAAAATCTTTTTTAAAAAATCTCTTTAAATAGTTCTGAACGGTTCAGTTCAACACCATTCAAAAGCTGTTATCTAGAATATGCCTCACCTATTGCAAACCTCTTGTTTGGCTATACTGCGTATGATTTCCAGTTATAAGCATGTGTAGAGTGGGAATTCTGGAGCCAGATTACCTGGGCAGGTGGCCCTAGGCAAGACATTTCAACGTCTTGTGCTACGGTTAGTTCTCTTGCAAAATAAGTTCTTCATGAGGCTGTTATAGGAATGAGTTCGTAAATGAGTTCATAAATGTAAAAGTGTGCCTGCCACATCCTCAAGTACCTTGTAAGTATTTGCTATCATTATTAATAAGTAATAGAATACTCAACTAAAAATGGTACAAAGGTTAGAGACTTATCATGGAACCAGATTTAAAGTGGGCAGTTTCAGAGCTCGTGCTGTTGCTTGATAACCAAGTTATCAGGGACCTGACTCTTCCCAAATCCCACTTTGCCACGCTCCGCTTGTTAGTGATTTCTCCCCTTGTGGTGGCAGAAAGGCTGTAGTTGCTCCAAGTATCAAGCCCTTACACGACCAGTATTCCAAGCAGGAAAGAAGGAGTTGGAGGGAAAGGGGACCTTCTTCTTTGTGCAGCCCTCACTTATCAAGGAGACTTTTTCCTGAAGCCCCCAGTAGGTTTCTTTTCAGCTAGAACTAGGCCACAGGCCCTTCCCTAACTTCAAGAGGGGCTGGAAAAAACTCTGACGCTTCTAACCTACAACAAACGAGGCAACAGTGGAATTGGGGCTGGCTGTTGCATGGATAACCTATAGTGCCTACCACAGTCTGAGAAGCAGTTTCAAGGATGCCTCACTCAGGCCAGGGGTAATTGAGAAACAAGAACGTAGGAGTATTTATTCAGAGTGAGTCAGCCACAGGCTTCACCCTTCAGAGGTCATCAACTTTTTTAAGAATAGCTTTTTAACCCAGGTAAGTGTCCTGTTGGTAAAGTAGGGAGAGGATATTTTAGAGCAGGGGGTCCTTCCTAATATTCTTGCTTCTTCTAGGCTGTCACCTTCTCTTCCCACAAACCAAAGGAGGGGGCTCATAATTCAGTTCGCCTTGTCTAAAAGGTTGGCCAGCCTAGTCACTGTTAAAGTTATTTACAAGAAAGCATAGGCAGGCTTCCCCGCCTTTACTGACCTTGCAGCAGGGGGTAACAAGCAGGGAGACTGTGTGAGAGGCGCTACTCTTTCCTTCCTGGAAGCATGTCTGAAATCCCGCTCCTGCAATGCATATCCCCACACTCACTGCCAGAGTCAGGGCCCAAAGCATCCCTCATCTGGGCTCCTGCTCAAGTGTCTCCTTCACCAGAAAGAATGCACTGCAGGAAGGTGGACAGAGAGCTACGTAAGAACCAGAAGAAAACTCTTCTAAACACCCACAGAAAGCCTGATTCCCACTAACCAATTCTGTAAACAAAGAGAGGAGAAATTTTAAAATTCCAAGGCACTTAGTTACTAATCTGATTCTGGCCTACATGTGGATATTCAATAAATACTTGTTAAATTAAATTGATTCAAGGTTTTATTTATTCAGCCTACTTAAAGCTTATGTAAACCCCTTGGAGATTTGTGTCAAGCTGTTAGGTTGGAAAATATATGAAAAGTAGAATTTTCACTAGACCAGCTTTCCTCTTAATGAGCTTTATGAGCTTAGTGTAAATTGGGGTGTGTGTGTGTGTGTGTGTGTGTGTGTGTGTGTGTGTGTGTCCGGGAGAGGGGAGCAGAAGGAGGAGGTAAGGAGAAAACAGGAGAAAAGCCTGTTTCTGTCATTTCCTACCATCTGTCTTCATCGCTATACTTACCAACCAGCTACTGCCCTCTAGCGCTCACTGGGTAAAGTTCCCTCCTGAATTCCACTTGTATCTAAAAACCCTGGACTCCAGGAAGGGACCATCTCTTGTTTTGCAGGTGAGCTAACTGAAGTCCAGAGAGTGAGGTGCCAAACTGACCCAGGCAGTTTCCTGGATTCTCAGGCACCTCACTGTAACTCATCTGGCAAACCTGTTTTATTAAAAGCCATTCCTCAGACGTTTCAATAACTAATCAATAAAAATTACAGCATACTTATTGTACACCAGAAACTAATATAACACTGTGTGTTAACTCTACTAGAATTAAAAAATTAATAAATGTTTAAAATGCACATAAAAATTACAGCATAGCAATCATTTAACAATAATGTTAAGTGTTATGTTATTTCCAAGGTTATTCCAAATAAAGCCAAAATTGACTATTGGCGAAATTTAGATAAGGATGTATAAATATCATGGTTATGTTTTAAACTTGGTGAAGTTTAGAAAATTCCTGTATTACTTTGGGGGGGGGGGATGCAGGATCGTGAACTAGAATGGACCCGAAGTAGATTTGGCTATTTATCAGAATTGACTTGTCACTGTCTCCATGTAGGCTACTCTTTTGCTAGAATTCTCCCAAAGGAACCTCTTTGCGCACTGATGGGAAGGGGGGGGGCGTCATTTTAACTTAGGGCACATATTTTCATCATTTAATCATTTTGCTGGTGGGAATAAATTGAAAGTTATCCAGCTGGATGTGTCACTTACAAGAACATTACTGAGTAACAAAAGATTTATTCAAATATTTAATTGGAAGGAAATACATCTGGAATAACTTTTATTGGAATTCATATAAAAAGGAAAGTAAATCCATTAGAATTAATGTCATAAACAGTTGACTTTATCTGGAACCAGAAATGTTAATGAACTGGAGCCTAAAAGTCCTAACCACTTTTCCTCGCAAAAAGCCAGTCATTTTTGAATTTATATGCCAATTATACTTTATTACTTTAGGTAGAGCTTTATTTTCGCAAATATTTTAGAGATAGCTCACTCAAATTCCCTAATTTGTTTCCTTTCTCCCCTTGTCTTCAAAAACCAAACAAAAAGAGGGTGGGGGGGGCATCTGTCTATCTTCAAGACGCTTCAGAAATCCTGCTAAGATCCGAGAGTCAGCAGGAAGTCACTACATTTGGGCTACTAGTAACTACATGAATTAAGAGACATCTAGTTTCCTCCTTAGATGTCAACATAGATCCCATTGATCAAATAATCCAGCCTCGAATAACGTCTCCTGCGGAGGGAATCTGAGAAAATTCTACCCAAGAGGACAAGGCCTATGGCTAGGAACAGAACCCCAAAGACCAGGGTTCCGATGAGGAGCCATTTTTCAAATGGAAGGCCATGTTGACTTTCTGGAACACCGTTCAGGGAGGAGCCACCAGCTCTGGCCTTCCCATTTTCCTGGGAGGCAGTTTTATTTGGAGAAGAATCCACATTTGATGAAAGTGGCATAGCAGTGGACGAATCCACCGTTGACGAAGAAAGTGTAGCAGGGTTACTATAGGCATCCTCTGTGTTTGAAGTGAGGTTGGAAATTTCTCGAAAGGGCACCATCTTTGGGGGAGTTTTCCAGTCCATGGGTGCCTCAGAGATGGTGTTTGAAACGGCTGCTGTAGTTGTGCTCGCTTTGGGGATAACCACAGCACGTGTCAAAATGGTAGACAGGAGGGTTGTGGGAAGCTGAGACTTGCCCGGGGCGAGGGCTGGAGCTGAGGTGGCCATCTCTGGTTCAAAAGTCACAGAAGGTATCATTGGAGCATTGGCGGTGGGGGGCAATGCAGGCTTTGGAGGGGCAGAGGTGATATGCAGAGAGGCTACCGTCACTGTCGTGGGGAGTGTTGTCCCGTGTTCAGGGAGTAGGGGAGCTATTTTTTGTTCTGAGGAAAACTGTGAATTCTGAGAATGGCCTTTCTCTTTATAAACAGGGAATGGTGTACTCGCTTGACCTATCTCAAATAGTCTCTCCAAGCGATCTGGGGATCCAGCCTTCTGAGAAAATGCATCTCTCCAGAAGCTATCAGTGGGCTTTGAGTGACCTGTCACGGGAGGCGGGGTGGGAGAGATTCCCTGTGAAGACTGGCCACGGATGAGAAACTCTTCTTGGGTTAACTCTAGGCTTGGCAAGTTAGTTCTGGCCAAAGTTGGAAAATCTGAAAAATGTAAAGACAAGTAAAAGGAGACTTAAATATTTCCATGCTAAGGCAGGTTATAAAAAGACAAACATATCAGCTTGTTCAGTAAATCCCCAAACTGTTGAAACTTGACATTTCGTAGAAACTTGCGCAAAATGGAAAAATACAAATTGCTAAATCAGAATCTGATGACACTGCTTCTCTCCCAGATGCTGTGGTTTATTTCTAGAGTGATGGGACAGAGGAGAAATGTGTGGAGGAGGACGAGGCAAATTAAGGAAGGGGTGGGAGGAGCAGAACAGGGGAGCTAAGAGGAGCTCAGGAGGTTTAGGAACATGAGGACGCATAGGCGGCCGAGGCCAGGGAAGAGAGCTGGGCCAGGGTGACATGGCAGGACCTGGCGGAGAGACGGCTCCCCGGGAAACCCCCCACCAGCAAGGACAGACTTCACAGCAAGGGCAGCCCACAGGCACGAAGGGTAATAGAGGCCTCGGGGCAATGAGGAGCCGAGGCAGAACCCCAACGTTTGCCTGCCACAGGGAGGAGGAGGATGAGTCTGGAGGGAAGGTCTGGTCTCCTCCCAGGGCACAGAGGCCAAGGCAGCAGCAGAATTTCCAATAAAAAAAAAAAAAAAAGGTTTCGGCACCACACTCAGGGGAGGAAGGCAATCTGGGAGATTTAATTTGGACTCTCAAAGATGAACATTTCAGAGCCAACGTTTTCGAGTCTGAGGACAATGGAACCAATGGTTGAGATTAGGATGGCCACCGTGCTGACATAAAGCGCAGAAAGTCACGCAGTTCTGAGGGCTGCTGTGGGGAACCAGCCTCAGATCCTCCTCAGGGGTAAGAGAACGTTGAGAATTGTGCTCTTCGCCTCACACACCATTCATCACAGCTCAACCTGGAAAGGCTGTTTGGGGCCGTCAGGGGCAGGGAATGATCATTCGAATGACTGCATCTCTCTGCTACTTGGCTACTCATTCCACTTAGATTTCAACTGCGGCAAACACAAGGAAGGAAGAAAAGGAATTTCTTAGCATTCATCGGTTCATTCCTCCCTGTTCTCCTTCCCCTTTTCTTCTTCAGCTCCTCTCAATGCCAGTTTCTCAACTAGACCCCACTCTCCTCTCTGCTAACAAACAGATCCAGAGACAACCTCAGATTTGTAGTATCTCTCACTGCTCTGTAAGCTTCACACTTCAAAGAGGTCCTTTCAAGCTGTCCCTTACTGGGGCGCCTGGGTGGCTCAGTCGGTGAAGCAGCTGACTTTTGACTTTGGCTCAGGTCATGATCTCAAGGTCATGAGATAGAACCACACACTGGGCTCAGTGTGAAGTCTGCTTGAGATGCTCTCTTTCCCTCTCCCTCTGCCTCTCCCCGTGCTTGCCCACACTAGTGTAAATAAATAAACTCTTTTTTTTTTTTTTAAAGAACTGTCACTTATTATCTGGGACAGGGGTCAGCAAATTATGACCCGAGGGCCAAATCTGGCTTGCCACTTCTCTTTCTATGGCCTCTGAGCTAAGATCTTACATTTTTAAATGGCTGACAAAAACCAAAAAGGATAATATTTTGTGACACATGACAATTACATAAAATTCAAATTTCAGTGTCTGCAAATAAAGTTTTTTTTTTTTTTTNAAAGTTTTATTGGCATGTAACCGTGCTCATTTGTTTATACATTGGCTGTGGGTACTTCATACTACAAGGACAGAGGCGAATACACGCTGGCCTGGAAAGCCTAAAATACTTATCATTTTGCCCTCAACAGAAAAAGTTTGCAGACGCCTGCTCTAGGATATAGTGCTTTACTCCAAAATAGAATTGTCTCTCCTCCGACAATGTTGAAGAAAAGCGTGTCTGCTGCAGGTTATACCACATTTACACATGTAACATCACCATGAAATAAACAGTATCTATATTTTTAGGTAGTATCCGATATTTTTTAAAGAACAGGACTCAACATATTAATTTTTTGATTTTTTAAAAGACTTTATTTATTTATTTATTTGAGAGAAAGAGAGATAGCATGAGCGGGGGGAGGGGCAGAGAGAGAGGGAGAAGCAGACTCCCTGCTGAGCAGGGGTTCATCCCAGGACAGGACTGTGAGATCATGACCTGAGCCAAAGGCAGCTACTTAACTGACTGAGCCACCCAGGTGCCCCAATATTTTTCATTTTAAAGTTAAAAAAAAAGACTAGGTTAAGTAAATGCTGTGTGATGTGTATGAACTCAGAACTTAAATAAAGCCATCGACAAAGAATGACCAAACAGCTGCTTTCTTTCTCAAGAATGCAAGCTCATAAAGAAAGCAAGGCTAGGGCTAGTCCCATTTCTTGATAAGATTCATCTATTGGCAAAGATCCTAGAACCACACAGGGATCTTCAACACCTGCTCCGTTTACCTCACCCACTGATGTTTGCCATTGGGGTGTGGTGCTTTTTCTCGCTCATGCAGAGATGAGCCAGAGGGGACTGCGAAACAGCCCTGTGCCCTCAATCCCTCTTTTGAGTTTCATTCTCAAGGGACTTCACAAAATAAAAAACTTAGGGACTGACTATTCCTTGGAAACCAGCTGAGCAAATAGACTCCCAATTTATTCTATCTCTGAATTCCCCTATTCTAGTCCTTGGTAGACATGACAGACCATGAAGCTGAAAAAAATATTAAATAATGCCAAGTTGCAATGGTTTTATAGAATGAACAGAATACACTGTCATCTTTCAAACTTTTGGTCTGTAAATATTAGCCAATGAGTTATAGGAAATGGAGTTCATCTAGAAACAAACCACCAAACAGATATCTATTTAATTTCACCCTAAACAGGAAGCAGATAATTTATTTTTATGGGGAATCTTAATCCATCAGCATGGGCAGATTCATAAATAGAGTTACAAACATAATTTGTAAACATCCTGTAGTTATAAAGTCAGCGGGACTCTATGTCCAGGGTCGGTACCACTTTGTTCTGAGTTATCAATCAATCTGCTCTGGGCTGAGGGCGCCCCCTGGTGGCTACCACAGGCACTGTTTGATTCTAATTCCACTTTTTTACCTTCATACCGTCCCTGTAAAGGTTTACACACATGCCAAGTTCCCTTTTCTCCCGTTTCCGCTGGAGAGTATCTTTACCTCATGCTCCCCCTTTTACACATGCATTATAAAAGCAATAATATTACAAAGTATTATGAAAATTATAAAACAAATTCAACTATAGTTTTTATCATTATATCCCAACGACTATTCATGTAATTGAAAAACAATTGGGTGTTTCTCACCTGAAATTTTGTTTATTTATATACCTCAAATTATTTTTATTTTATTTTATTTGTTTATTTGACAAAGAGAGAGAGCACAAGCAGGGGGAAGAGCAGAGGGAGAGGGAGAAGCAGACTCCATACTAAGCAGGGAGCCCGACATGGGGCTTGATCCCAGGACGCTGGGATCATGACCTGAGCTGAAGGCAGATGCTTAACCGACTGAGCCACCCAGGAAACCCCCCCAAAAAAACGTATTTTTTTAAATATCTGCATCATGTTATTTCAAGTGGACCCATCATATTTCACACCCAACCATTCTCTGGCAATGGGACATTTATGTTCCTTCTAGTTTTTCACTCTTTAAACTAATTATACAATAAACAGCTTCAAACCAATAACTTTTTCTTGTTTTGGTGTTGTGTCTTTAGATTTTATGGAAGTAGAATTACTGGAATAAATTACCTATAATTTCTTTAACATTGTGCTGTAATGACAAAAAAGAAGACAGACATAGGGAAGCACACGGATAGTGGGAGAAGGGACAGAATGAAGAGGTAATGAGAAGGGATAACAGAGGTAGAACGTTAGGGTCCAGCTTCCATATGATAGAAGTTCCAGAAGGAGAAGAACAAATGTTCCAATCAGTGTCTTGAGCCCTGACCTCTTTGGAAACGATGACTGGGGTATCCATCTCCTGCTGGATACCACCCCTGGCTGTCTAATGCAATGTTCCAGGTGATCAAAGCGGAACAGCAAGAACTATCAACACCACCCCATAGGCCCCAATGTTCTCAGCCAAGATGATATATATACAGGCATGAAGTGAGGGAGCCACGCAGATCAGGGGCAGCCACTCTGGCCCCTGAAGCCGCACAAGGGCAGGCAAGACACTGTCCACGTAAAGTAAGGTCTTGAGTGTTTTGAAAAGCCACATCTGTACTATGCCTAGTGTTTTTAAAAATCATGATTTTACACTGTGCATGTACATTATTTTACATTATTGTCCATACAATTTACCACTTTAACTCTGTGTGAGTATACGGCTCAGTGGCATTGAGTATATTCACTTTGCTCTGCAACCATCACCCTCATCCATCTCCAGAACCTTCTTCAACTTGCAAAACTGAAACTTTGCACTTTGGGCAAGTTTTCTTATACTTGGGTTTATATCACTACTTGGGAAGAATTTACACAAGTAATTTGCGCTTTATGCTCCTGCTTAAAGGAATGTTTAGTTCATTAACCAAAACTGAGACAGTCTCACCTAGGGGACATAGCAGAGTCTGTGCCCAGGTTCCGTGGGTAGTTCGTTCCCCAGGTACCTCACACATGATACAGTTAAGAGAGAACCCTTGAGGGGTGCCTGGGTGGCTCAGTCAGTTAGGCGACTGACTCTTGATTTCAGCTCAGGTCAAGATCTCAGGGTCCTGGGATCGAGCCCTGTGTTGGCCTCCATGTTCAGCATGGAGTCGACTTGTCTCTCTCCCTCTGCTCCTCCTCTCTCTCTTTTTCTCTCAAATAAATAAATAAAATTTTTAAAAAGGAGAGAGAGAGAGAACCCTTGATTGCACTCCTCTCCCAACCCTAAAACCAGTCTCCTCAAACCTCCCCCCACTCAGTAGATGGTGCCAACATCCACGTAGACACTCAATCCAAAGACTAGGACTCAACCCTGATGCTTCTGCCTTCCCTGTCGTCACCCCCAACCCACCCCACCGGCAAGTCCTGTCAGCTCTACCTCTGAAACGGCCGTATATTTACTTCTACCTCCTCTGTCACCTCCCTAGTCCACAAGGCCACGGTCTTTCACTTGGATGTTGCCCCCACCTCCTACCCGGTCTTCCCACCACCCCTCTTGCTGCTGCATCATTGTCCAGCCCCAGTAGAGCAGACCCAGTGAGCTTTGAGAAATCACCTTGAAAACTCCGTGTTGCAAGCCTGCTCAAAATCTCCCAACGGCTTCCCGTTACGCACCTAAAATAAGAACTTCCTACCCTGGCTTCCGAAGCTTCACGTGATGTCCCCGCGTGTCCAACTTTTGCATAGCACTCTATATGGTTCACTATGAGTCAGCCAGCAGGGACTGAAGTGTTTGTTCTTCAAATACTCCAGAGCTATTCTGCCTCAGGATACTGGAACGGGCTATTTCCTCTGCCTGACGTTCTTCCCAGCTCTCACATCTGACTTCTTACTGCTCAGATCTCAGCCGAGGGGTTACTGCTTCACAGAGGCTTCCTCTGATCACGTCATCAAGACTGGCCACTCAGTGATCACCTATTACATTGTCTTTGCTCATCCGAATAGCACTTGTGACTATATTTTTCTTGACTACTTATTAATGATGGTGATTGTTTCTCTCCTAAAACATAAGTTCCAGAGGTGAGGACCTTGTGTTTCATGTTTAGTGTTATATTTTTGTGTCCTTAGGGTGGAAAAATGTTTGGCACCGAGGAGATGTTAAATAACATTTGTTTTTTATTGAGTAAATGAACAGATAGAATATTACTAATCGTCAAGGCTGTGATGACAAAGACTTTCTTGAAACTGAAATAAAAGGAAACTTGATACCAAAAGCATTTCATTCTGAACATCTAACGAGCCAAAATCTCACCAAGACATAGCCGAATAATTATACTGTTTTTCAGGTGTTTATTTTCTGTGTTCTGAACAAATACGCTTAGTAGGGAGACTCTATTTCCAATGCCTTGCACAGAACTTGGGATGCGGTAGATATGCAGTAAATACTTCCTGAATGAACATCCCTCCAGATCTGGACATAAAACCCAGTGTGTTTGATTTCAGCTAATGTTATTATAAAATAATTGGAACCTAAAGACAAACATACTGGAATTTTATACTCACATAGGTCTTAATTAACCCTTTGAAAACAGTCTCCCTGGGCCCTGGAGACCTTATTCCAGTGCTGTTGACATTGTTCTCAAGAGGTGTTTCCGAATGTTGTTATGAAAGGTCTGTGTGCCTTTAATCTCAGGAAGGTAAAAACAAAAGCTGCACAGCCCAAAATACTATCACCCAGAGATCTTTGATTGGAAAAAAGATGTTTGATTTAATGCACTGAACTTTACATCATGAGAGTTTTCCAGGGCGCCCCTATTGTGACCACTTTGGTAGTTCTACTTAAACTCTTTTGTAGAAAATCTTTCACGTGAACCACATCCTTAAATAATTCTAATCACCAAAGAAAAAGAACAGTGGTTTTCTTACCTCTAATTATCCTGTAAGTCATAAGTCCCTTTGCTGGTTTCAGTGGGCAAGCTTCCTCGCTGGGACAAAAAAAAAGGTAGCAGTTGGGCTGTCTAGCTGTTTTCCGAGTGTCAAAGATCATCAAGTTACATGCTTTGTCTCCTGCAATGAAAGGCTTCGTAAGCATTATATTGAAATAGGATATCTTAAAGAGTAGGCAATGATTTATTCTGCTGCCCAACACAAACACCTTCGTTCACGTTGTTCACTTGCTGGCTGACTGCTGATTCATTTCCTCTTCCTTAGTCACGTAAAACAATTTGTAAAGACCTTGGGTTTACTGAATTAAGGTAATTCTGGCCAAACCAACTTTAAATAATACACTTAATTCTTTTTTAAAAAATAGTACATTTAATTCTTTAGATAAGCCTTCCGTTTGCTAAAATATCCAACAAAACATACTCAGAAATAGTGACTTCGCAGTTTTTTCTGAAAGATTTCGTCAGAGAGAGAGAGAGCACAAGCAAGGGAAGCAGCAGGCAGAGGGAGAAGCAGACTCCCCACTGAGCATGGAGGCTGATGTGGGACTCGAATCCAGGACCCTGGGATCGTGACCTGAGGCAAAGGCGGATGCTTAACGGACGGAGCCACCCAAGCATCCCTGACTTTGCAATTTTTACACAACCCACAATTGAGCTGGGACTTAAGAAATGGATCTAACCTAACGATTTTATGTATCTCTTATATCCCGAAGGCAGACACCTATCTCAGACACCTATGAAGCCATGAGTCTGGCTTTCTTGGGTAGAATCACTAAATTCAGCATCATTCTATCATGCCTCCTTCCACAGAGGATCTATTTTTTACTATTTTTTACTTTTATCAGTACCGTCCTTCTTTTGATTTTGTTTTCTTCACATTTCTACTCTTATCATTTCTGTTTTTCCATTTTCCTTCCTTTATGGCTCTTCACTCTTAGCTTTTATTTCTGGCTTCTTTTTCTCTTCCTCTTCTGCCCAATAGAAGTCATTCTTTCTATTCATCATGGTCTAGAGCTGGCTTTGGCCTCAATCTAGTACAGTCTCACTTCTTGGCCTATGAGCCTTGAGGGATCAGTAAACCCCGGTCAGGATGAAGGTTTAGAGATATATAGGCTAATTATTAAAAATGCATGCTCTTTCTCACCACACACACACACACACACACACACACACACACACACACACACACACATAGCCATGTGTTAACTAACCTTGTTCTGGCAATCATTTCACAATACATACATGCATCAAATCACACTGTATAACTTAAGTGTACACAATGTTAAGTACCCAATATATCTCAGTAAAGCTGGGGGAAGAAACCCTGCATAACTGACCATCAGCACCACGTCTTCAAATCAGGCAATGGTTAAGATCAATCTTGACTCCCACGTTTGGAAATAAGACTCAGTGAGTTTCTGTGCGGGTCTTATCATGTCAGCTCTCCACTACCCAGGCAACAAGAAAGGTACTTCAGCTTTTCCTTTCTCAGAAATGGGATAATTCTACAATACCATTTTGGGGGGGGGTACACATAGGTAAGGGGGGGCCCATAAGCGCCCCAAGTTGTAGGCAAACCCTTGTGTCCTTTGTACTTCTGGGCATTTTTCTACAGTCTGTGGCTACAAGCAAATTATCAGAGTGCTTTTTTGAACACTAAGCAGTTAAAGACCATTGCTCAATAAAGGAGGGAAAAGTCTGAGATCCATCAAATGAGACCCACAATTACCTCTGCTTACAGTAAAGCAGTAACAGTAATTTTGCTTGTTCAATAAAGCAGCAAACCCCCATTTCTTACTGAACACCCATTGTGGAACTGAAAAGCAATGCAAGGTTTCCTGTGTTGCCAGCAGACACCCACACGGCATTCAGTCCTGTTTGCAGATGATTTTCTATTTCACCTAAATGTTGATAACATTTAAAGAAAAACTGGCAATTTAAATTATATCTCTGTAATTTCCATAAATCCGTCTATAAAGAATGTCCAAAAGCACTCTGCCGAGTTTGAGAAGACCACTGAAGGGTTTTTTTTGTCCTCCTGACATCACCTACGTGGTATTGTTTCCACACTAATTGTCCAATTCTCTGATTCTCTAACACCAACGGAGTGTCATACAACTCAATTCAATTCTTACACTACCTACCTGGAGTTAGCATCAGACTCCATAGGTTTAAGGGCTCAGTCCCATAAGACTGTCCTCACTTAGATGGCAGTCAAAAGATGCTCCTGGGTGGCTCAGTTGGTTAAGCGTCTGACTTAGGCTCAGTCATGGTCCCCAGGTCCTAGGATTGAGCCCTGTGTGGGCTCCCTACTCAGAGGGAGTCTGTTTCTCCCTCTCCATCTGTCCCTCCCCTGGCTTGTGCTCGCTCGCGCTCTCTCTCAAATAATAACAATAGTAATAACAACAACAAAAGTATCAGGTCCTAGGTTACTCACACTTCTGCCCAGTGTGGCTATAAATTCAGGTTCCCACAACCCCCCACCTCAGGTTTGATAATTTGTTAGAACTACTCACAGAACTCAGGAAAAAGCTCTACTTACTGTTACAGTTTATTGTAAAAGACAGAAATGAATAGCCAGATGAAGGGTACAAAGGGCAAGGTCTGGAAGGGTCCTGCCTGTAGGAGCTTCTGTCCCAGGGGAGCTGGAGTGCACAACCCTCTTGGACACATGGATGTGTTCGCCAACTTGGAAGCTCCGTAAAACTACGGTTTCAGGATATTTATGGAGATTTTATTGTGTGGGCATAATTGATTAAATCACTAGCTATTGGTGACTGAATTCATTCTCTAGCCCCTCTTTTTTACTTGGAGGTGGGGGTGGGGCTGAAAGTTCCAAACTTCCAATCAAGGCTTGGTCTCTCTGGTGACCAGTACCCATGCTGAAGTTACCTAGGGAGCCCCCAAGAGTCATCGTATGAGCAAAACTCAGGTGTGGTTGAAAGGGGCTTATAATGAATAACAAAAGCAGTTCCTCTGCTCAGGAAGTTGCAAGGTTTTTAGGAGCTTTGTGCCAGGAACCAAGAACAAAGATCGTATGCATATATTTCTTACTATACCACACCCATTATAGAAAGAAAAGAAACTAAAGATAGAAGAGAAAACACAGGATTTGGTTGGCTAATAAGTGAGGTAAGAACCATTAATCCAGTGTTCACTAGCTCTTCTAGGCTCCTTGATGGCAAGAGCTCGTCCATCTTATTCATTTTTTTGTCTGCAGCACCTAGCAAGGCATTTGGTGATCAATAAATCTTGTGTGTGTGTGTGTGTGTGTGTGGTGGTGGTGGTGGTGGTTGTTTATTTATTTTTCACTTAGGGGGTTAGAACAGGATCATAAACACCTGAAATATGATCACTTTTTCACTGTTTCTTTTTCAAGTCATAGGTCTGAAACTTGAAATATGCAAAGGTATGGTTCAAACCTGGGGCCTCAGTTTCCTTCTGTCACGTGAATGGGTCAGACCAAACAACTTCCTATGTCCCTTAAGGATTTTTGTTTCTAAGATATTGGAAACATCTTCGATACCAATTAGAACATAACACCAGTGGTTCTCAGCCTTCTTTCTAAACAGACACCTGGGTGATATACACACACACCCATCAGTAACTTTGCCTCAGCTTAGGGGCAAGACACACTTATGGAACATTTTCCCAGTGATTTTATTACCCACATTTCTACCCCATTGAGAATCACCAGTATAATCTATGCAATCACATCAACCAGCTACTTGTGTCACAAAACACTTGGAATAGAGTTGCCAAGAGACTATTACTTACCTGTTATGTTTTTTGTTGAACAGCAAGAATTAATGCAGTCTTCCTGAGTTAATGTATGTATGGGTTCATTGCCTCTAATTCCCTTAGAAAGAGATGACTGGATGTCAATGACAACATCTTCTAGACTCTTGGTAGGGCAATTCTGACTGGTGGACAGCCTTAGTGTCAGGAAACAAATTATTACACAAGTATAGGTCAAGCTCCATTTGTCCCTAAAGAACATTTTAAATTTCAGTTTAGTCTTAGTCTTCAAAGGTCAAGGATAATCCTCCCTCTGGTCTGAGTTTGCTTCAGGAAGATTGTACAGGTCATGAAATTTCTCTCTAGAACAAAAAGAGAACATCAGCAATGAGTTTTGTTTCTTTTAATAAATCTAGCAAAGATACAGTTCGTTTCCTTCAAGTCAATGTAAACGATTCATGATTATAAAACAGAAATAAACAAGCATTTTTTATGTTTCACTTTTAATAGATCAAGACAATCTTTCATTAAAAACTTGGTAAAGAGGGGCACCTGGGTGGTTCAGTCGGTCGAGTGTCCAACTCTTTGATTTCAGCTCAGGTCATGATCTCAGGGTCGTGGAATCAAGCCCCACATCAGGCTCCACGCTGGGCACAGAGTCTGCTTGAGATTCTCTCCCTCTCCCTCTGCCCCCTGTGTGCACTCTCACTCTCTCTAAAATAAATAAATAAATCTTAGGAAAAAAATTTGGTAAAGAACTAATTAGCACAAACACATATACTATCCCATCAATGCTTAAAAGCTGACCAGTGTCTATGATGGAAGAGGTATAAATAGCAGGCCTACCCCCAAGTTCTAGAATCCTTTCTCTTCTTGCTTCTCCTAACCAGGAGGAGAGAGGACACAAAATTTCTAGTCACTGATAAAGCAGTGATAATAGGCTTGAGCATAGTTTCTTTCTTGGTAATAACAACTAGCATTTTAACATCACCTACTAGGTGGTGGGCAATGTGCTATGAAATATACATGTATTATCCTATTTAATCTTCACACCAGGTCTGCAAGAAAAGCTATTATTTTCCTCATTTATAGATGAGGAAACTGGGGCTGCCTTTCTTGTTGCTGCCTCTCCTTAGGTATCAAACCAGAGACAGGTAACTCTAATAATTTAATTCTAACAGTTAGCTGGTCAGTAGAGGGAACTCATTAATTTCCAGAATACAAATTGTTCACTGAATAATAGTCTAGAGCAGAATTATTGGTTCTTTGGGGCGCCTGGGTGGCTCAGTTGGTTAAGCAACCAATTCTTATTTCTCCTCAGGTCATGATTTCAGGGTTGTGAGACTGAGCCTCATGTCAGGCTCCAAGGAGCCTGCTTGGGATTCTCTCTCTCCCTCTCCCCCCCACCCCGCTCTCTCTTTCTCTCTCTCTCTCTCACACACACACACACTCTCTCTCTTTAAAAAAAAAAAAAAATTACTGCTTAATTGCCCTCCCCCCCCCTCCTTCTCCTTCCATCATGAACCCAAACCCTTTGATAGTTTGGTGAAGCTTAGCAGCTTAGGATCTTTTCTGAGAACATGTTTTAAAATACAAATTTGAAACATATATGATTACAAAGGAAGTCAGTTATATTAAATATAATTATCAAAGTAGTTTTTAAAAGGTGCCTACAAAACTCTGATGTAAAATAGCGAAGAAAATCCAAATAAATGGAGAGCTATTCCATGTTCATCGATATTAAGATCCATTTTCCCCAACTTGATCTTTAGATTCAGTGCAATCCCAATAAAGATTCCATAAAGCTATTTTGTGGATCTCAACAATTTCAAAGTTTTGATTTTTTAAAAAAGATTTATTTATTTATTTATTTATTTGAGAGCGAGAGAAAGAGAGAGAGAGAACATGTTTGGGAGGGGTAGAGGGAGGAGAGAGGTAATTTCAAGAAAACTCCCTGCTGAGCACAGAGCTGGATGCAGGGCTCAATCTCATGACCCTGAGATCATCACCTGAGCGGAAATCAAGAGTCAGACACTTAACCAACTGAGCCACCCAGGCATGACTTAAAGTTTTGATTTTAAAGTTTACATGGAAACGCAGAAAGGCCCAGAATGGCCACCACAATACTGAAGAACAAAGTTGGAGAACTCACACTCCCTAACTTCAATACTTCGTATAAAGTTACAGTAATCAAGACAGTGTGGTTCTGCCAAAACAGAAAAACAAAAAAATACAACAGAATAATAAGCCCAGAAATAGACTCACACAAATTCAGTCAAAGGATCTCTAACAAAAGAGCAAAGGCAATTCAATGGAGAAAGGATAACCTTCTCAAAAATGGTGCTACAATAATCCACATGCAAAAAGATAAATCTAGATACAAATCTTCCGTCATTTACAAAGTTTAACTCATAATGGATCATAGACCTAAATATAAAATGCAAAATTCTAAAACTCCTAGAGGGACGCCTGGCTGACTCAGTTGGTAGAGCATGTGACTCTTGATCTCAGGATTGTGAGTTTGAGTCCCATGTTGGGTGTAGAGATTACTTAACAATAAAATCTTTAAAAAAAAAAAAAAACAACCTCCTAGAATATAACATAGGAGAAAATCTTTGTGAATTTAGATTAAGCAGTGAGTTTTTAGATACAATACCTAAAGCACAATCCATTGAAGAAAAAAATTGATAGGTTGGATTTCATTAAAGTTAAAACATCTGCTCTGCCCAAGACACTAAGAGAATAAAAAGATAAACCTCAGGGGCGCCTGGGTGGCACAGCGGTTAAGCGTCTGCCTTCGGCTCAGGGCGTGATCCCGGCGTTATGGGATCGAGCCCCACATCAGGCTCCTCCGCTAT